>NC_050609.1:303030-606060 GCF_014743375.2 Drosophila subpulchrella | reverse complement strand
ATTTATTGCATTTATGCGAGGAGCAGAAGAAATACGGAGAACAGAATAAGGACCTCCTGGCAGGAGGCTTCCTTAAAAATAAACATGGAAAACTGAAGTCGTGCAAAGCAGAGCTTCAGGAAAGGTATTGTTGTTTTTGCGTTTTCAGTTCCTTTGTTGATGTCCTTCCTCTTTCCCCCCTTTTTCGCCTCCTTTTTGGCGTCTGGGCGCTGTTACTCTAGTTTTTTCAAGCTAACTGCTTTTGGTCGTCCCCTCTTTAAACAGTAAGCTCTCGAAAATGGAATAATAATGCTGTGGGGTGCCGTTGGTACAGCAGTTCCTAACCTTATTGGAATATTGTAATGTATTAAGCATAATATGTTATGTGTGTATATCTGAGAGATTGATCTAAAATATTGCTTAAAAAATAGTAATCAAACAAGCTTTAACTGGCCAAATGTGATTATTAAAGAAATTTTCGATTGTTTAATTTTTAAAACAAAAAATGGCATATTGCATTTGTAAAATCTAGTTCTATTTTAAAAGATTTTCCTTTGGAGTGTTTACTGTAGTTGGACTACACTTGTTTGTGGGGGGTAAGGAATCACAATTCGTTAAACTCCTTGCATCCATCCCCCTCGGTCTCTATCTCTCTCCTTCTTTCACCCCACCACCCTCTCTGCCACGTGCTGTCCTCCTCCCTCTTGCACCACTCGGCCAGAACTATCTCTCCGCTCTCTTGCTCCCACTTATGGCTTTGCGTGTGTGCTTGACGCGCTCTTGTTGATGTCGTAGGTCATTGATTTGCGCTTAACAGCCGTTGGCGGAACGGAATGGAATGGAATGGGATAAAAAGGGGAGCAGCAGACTGAAAGAAAGATAGTGGGGAGGGGTGGTGGGGAGAGGTGCGACAACGATTCTTCTGCGCTGTTGTTGTTGCATTAAGTTTGCTCATTGTTTCACTTGCGTTGCTGTTTGTTGTTGCCCTGCATGTGGCGCATTCTGCTTCCTCTTCTGTTTCTTTTGCCCCTTCCTCGCATTTGTCTTCTGCACAGTAAGAAAAATTGTATACAAAACGATGATAGAAATCAGCTTTGAAATAAATAAATATATAAATATAAAATGTGTTATTTATGAAGCTGAAATATAACTCGGCATATTATCATTTCATTGATTTGATGATTTATAAAAATCATTCTGGAAATATAAATTTTTTCCGTGTATGCGGTGTTCTTATTACTTGCGTTTCTTTTATGTTGTCTCTGCTGCTTACTCATCCTCCGCGAATTCTCCTCCTCATCTAGTCCCTTCCTTTTTCCCCACCCTGTTTTCCCCTTTCCCGTACTCTCTTTCATGGTTTTTGTTGCTTTTCCTGCGCGTAATGATTTATGTGTGAGTGTGCATGTGGAATTTGTCTCAGTGTGAGGCATCTGATTTTGAGCGCAGCTTTTTTCCCTCGTTTCGTTTGCGTTTTCTGGTTGGATAATGGGTTTCCTAATTGGAACATCTCTGTTAAGAAGCTTTTCGAGCATTGTTGATTGTTTTTGTTGTCCTCCTTTTCTTGTAGTTGTTGTTTTGCCTTACCATTTGTTTAGGAAAAGCAAAAAAGGTCAACTAATTTGTTACTTCCTTTGCAAATTAATAATTAGATCAGAGCTCTTAACGATCTTAATATGTTGTGTGTTTTACTCTTATCTTTAGTGTTTGTTGATTAATTAATGTAAAGGCTTCAACCGTTTTACAATTCTCAAATTTAGAATATACAACAATATAATGAGCAACTAATCTCAAGTGTCACGATGTCTAGATGCCTTTTGAAGATAGCTTGATAAGCTATAAGATAAATTTGATAATGGTTGATAGAGAGATTTTTTATTTTGATTTTTCTTTTCTTTAATTTCTATTTGTCTTTATGAGCATTTTTCCAGTTTGCTATTGGTTGGACTTTTAATTCACGCCAACTTCTTTCTTTTTGCCATCTTTTTTGGACCTGCTCTAGACTACATCCACTTCCCCCAGTTACCGCCCACCAACCGGCCGCCCATTCTCATAAACGTTTACGTTCTAATTGAACAAATGCCGCTCATTCAGCGCCTCCATCTCTCTCTCTTTCTCTTCTCCGGCTCTCCTTCTCTTGCCAATTAGCTGAAATGTTTGCAATTTTCCAACATCCAAGACGCTCCGCTTTGATGATAATGAAGGAAAATGTATGTGATTGTTGTTTTCCTATGCCACAGTGATACTTCTATTATAACCTAATCTACATTCAGAATATGTATTATGTATGTATGTGACATTCGTTAATTGAATAAAGGGACGTGTCTGACATTATCTTAACAAATTGATAAATGAGATAAAGTTATAAATTAAGTTAGTTCTTACCGCGAATTCTTTAGGAGGAATTGGTCTAAGGAGTCTACTTAAAATGGGCGGTGCAAATTCTAATGGAGGGCGGTGCCTAGTTATAGTTAATTATTTTAGTTCCGTGATTTAAAAAAGAACATATTTGGTTTATAGGTGTTGCACTGTAGCTTCTGCTGGTGGTGGCAAATGCAGCAACGCCAACAGCGCCGTCGACGTTAACTTCATCGGATTTGATTGATTTGCATTGCCGGCTAGACCTGGTTTAGTTTCTCTCTTTCTCGATCTCTGCCGTACACTTCTCACTTGTGAGGTTATTGCTTTTTATTGTTGCCACATTTACTATCTGCCTTCTGGCACGTTTTTCTCGATTATCTCAACCGGGTGGTCAGCTGAGATGGCAGCTGCTTCTATGCGTCACTCCCTCGCCCAGCTTGCTATGCTCACACTCATTTGCATTAATTAAATAAAGCATCTCAAATGCAGCGGCAAATTGTTTGACAATTTAATTTCGTTTTACTGTTTGACTTCGCTCTCCAAACGATTTTAATTGCCAGCAACTGTCGCGAGCAATTTGATTACTTGGAGGTTAAGACGGGCGAGACAGAGATGGATAACAGGAATGGAGAGCTTATTGATTTTGTTGGGCGGTTTGTTAAGCTGGAAACATTAAAATTGCTACGACAATTTCTTGGCTAACATTTATTTTGTGGATATTTTTATTCAATTCTTGGCCTATGTATATATGCATGATAGGATAGTAAAGGTAGATACTTTTGGCGTTCAAGCAGAGACTAGTGACTATTTTGGCGCCCAAGCAGGGACACGCTTAGTAAAGTAAAGCCTGGGAATCACCTCGGTTATAATAATTGCTTAACATTCAATATGTTCACGAATATCTAAATAACGTATGGTAGGGCATTCAAATTTCACTGTAGCCGGCTCTTTTGCGCTGTAATCAAACAGCTGCTTGAGCTTGTGTTTGCAAATCATGATCACTTACTCCGCTCGCTCATTCGCTCACCTCTAAGATACACACACACACACACGCACAAAGCTGCGAGAGTTGAAGAGCGAGCTTGACTGCCCACTCGTAAGCTGGGCTCTCTTTGCTCTCGCATTACGTAAAAAAAAAACTATGCCAAATTCGGCTTAGCAAACACAAACAGAGACAGACAGATAGAATACTAAGCTTGCACGTGTGCGGCTAATGGGTGAGCGACAGAGAAGGTGATAACGCGGGGGCGGTGGAGAGAAGGAGGAAGAGAAGACCCCACCACCCACCACCACCCTTTGCCCCCTTCATTCGCGCTTCTCTCGCTCTTTGAACAGCATAAATTGTTGCTGATTATGTTATTGTCAGACAACAGCTGCTCGCGCTCTCCATCTCTCTCCCTCTCTCTTGTTCGTACTTGTTCACTTGCTCTCTTCTCCACCTCTCACTCACTCAATCGCGGTGAGATATCTTTTTTTTCGCGAACTGTGGAGCGTAGAATTTTCAGTTTAGCCGCAACAGTTGACTCGTCTGCATGGAATTAAACAAATGCGTGTCTTTGTGGCCGATCGTTAAGCACGTTTTTTGTTTCTTGCCTAAAAAACAAGCGAAAAACAAAATACAAAAAAAAAATCCGAAACCAACAAGTGAAAATTAACAACAAAATGCTTTAAGGCAACGAGTGCGGCTGTGCGTGTGTGTGTCTGTTTGTACATAGTTGTATATAAATCTATATGTAAATTGATTTTGGCGTGTGAAAATCACAGCTGAGTGTGGAAAGTCTGAAATCGAGAGTTCTAAATCGGTATTGAATTTGTGAATAAATCATAAATCCCTATACACAGAAAATAATATAAATCATATATAGAGACACACACGGTGTGTCCCCACCGAAAATAAAGAAGAAGAATCGCCAGGCGGCAAAAAAAAAGAGGAAAAGAAAGAAAAAAAAAGCCAGTGTAACGTGTTTCACTCTCGCCCTGTCCCTTTCTCACTGCTCTCGCCCTCTCTGTCGCGCACTGGATCGCCGTGTGTTCTTCGCCATCGCGCCCTCTCGCTCACACAGCCTGTCCAATGATGAAATTACTGCACGACTTAATGTTGGACGCTCGCACCGCCGAGGATGTTGCACTCACACAGGAAATGGTAAATGACACAAAAAGCTTGGCTCTCGCTCCCCTTAACCCCTATGCGGTGCCCCGTCCCTTGGGTATGGGTGCTGTTCAGGTGCTCGCTCGAGTTGCCAAGTTAACCCTCTGAAGACCCAATGCCCTATTTGCATAAACGAAGGTTCTTAAATATGGCTTATTACATTGGCAGCATGGCGCCCAAGTAGGGACCCAATCTGCATCGTATAATATTGTTGGTTTGGTTTTGTGGACTTCTTATCTAAAAATATGGTCATTCAAAATCGTTTCTTATCTTATTAACATATAAGTTGAATTTCAAGTTAATGGGTTTAATTTAAAACAATTTGCAATCGCTATAGCCATTTTAAATTGGCACACATTAGATAATTTTAATTAAAGTGATTTACTTAAAAAAAAAAATCTAAGATGATACATACATACTTGTATAAAAAGATGGGTTAAGCAAACGTACATACATCTTCTATGGGAGCAGAATTATGATTGATCGCTTTGAGGTAATGGTAGTGGCACTGCCGACAGCTTGAAGTTCAATCCGTTTAGACGGTCTTCAGATCCAACCGGTTAGTGATTGAGTTTACTTCTAATAGCACTTGCTCTTGATATTTGTTAATTGCCTTTAATCGAAGCAATCCTACCTGTTTCAGGCCTTTAGTAAATGTATATCAAGTGTTTAGCAAATTCCTTTGTGTTAAATATCAACATGGAAACATAACTGATTTGATAAACAAGGCTTTTCCGATAAAAGGTAGACAACGGCGCAAATCAATCAGTTTTAAGCTGTTCTAATAATACCGATAACATATCTGAACGAATTTTCAATTCAAATAGCATTCATTGGTAATTTGAATACATTAAATGTAATGGAAGTATGATATAATTTCAAGATAAATGCTTAATTGATCTTTGCTTTGCCATCGATATGCTGTTCTCACTTAGGCCACTTTTAATTACATTTATTACTGTATCAATCCCTCGGGCTGTTTAAAACAACTTCGTTAACAAGTTATTAGTTGATTGAGTTGCAAGATAAATTTAACTAACTAAGGAGGACTATAAAAGATATTTATATTTATTTAAAATAATTTAAATAGCCCCATTTAGTTTGCTGCGCGCTCACATGAGATAAGAGACACACGTTTCATTCATGCTCTTCTTGTTACTGCTGCTATTAGATAATGGCACAACAAAAAATGTACACTAAAAAAAGTAAGTAAAGTTTAAAAAAAGTAGAACTTTAGAGAATAAATTTCATTTTGGCTTTTATTTTAATAAAATTCCTTTGAAATTTAATTATACAAAAAATTGTAAATACAAATATTGTTTTATTTCTAAAATTGGTTCCATTAACTTTGTTTTTCAATGCTAGTACTTCAAGGCCTTTTATAAAAAACTGGGTTTTGGTATCGAATTATATTTTTTGTGTAGCCTCCCGATCTAAATCCCCAACGTAGCTTCGGTTTCTGGTCTCTGTCGCTATTTTTCGAGTGGGGGGCCTGAGCTTTATAGATAAAAGCGTTCTGCGGTTACCTCTGCCCTCGTCTCTCTGCCGACTGCAGTTGATTTTTCGCTTTTTCTTTCATTTGATTCATTCATTGGGTTTGTTTTTTCCACTCTGACAATTGTTTTTTGTATGCATTTCACGTAGTTTTAACCCCACAGCGCACTGTAAACTGTAAAGTGAGCAGATTCGGTACCAGAAGAGGGTTGAGTTCTTTGTGGCAAGTATATATGTAGAAAGGGAAGGTGCCGGGGGTGTATAGAATTTTATGCTGTCTGCCCCTACTGGTTTCGTTCGTCCACCTTGTATCTCCTTCCCTATTTTTTTTGGAGGGAATTTACATGAAAATAAATATTTTCCGGTTTCAATTATATATGCGATGTGTTTTTTTTTTTTTTTTTTTTGCCTTTGACCGAACACAGAGAGCTCCCCCACCTTTTTTGGTTTCCTATCTGTGTATCTTCCCCTATTTTTCCCCGATCTATTTCACGCTTGATTGCATTGCGTCTGACTGAACTGAAGCGAACTCGCTGACTGATTAGGCTTTATATGTATGTATTATATGTTGTGGCCCGAATTGGCTTTTAGCCAAAAAGGGGCGTGGTCGCGTCGGACGACAGATGACAGTCGCCACCCGATAAGGGCATGTCTCTTATTTAAATTTATGCATTCACAAATGGTAAATGGTAATCCAATTTGAATCCGTTTAAAATGTAACCATTGAAACCATTATGAGTTGACACCTTGGGGGGCTGCTCTCGATTGGATGATTCTACTTTGAGTGCTTTTTTTTGTGTAATATGCAAATTGTTTGTTATCCATGGCACTTTTTTTTAGGTTTTGCATTTATCAAAAGGATTAACATAAAGCAAATGAATAAAAACGAATATATAAATCGACAAAAAAATGCAAAAAGCGTATACTTTATTTAGGAAATAAAATTAGAAAGAGGCTTACAGTTTATATATTCTTAAATGAAAATAGCAAAATTAAATGTTGTGTAAAGTGTTCATGTAACTGTCATTTAAATAACGTTCATTACAAACAATTTCCCTGTTTTATTGATTAAATCTTTAGTATATTGTATTCATTTTAATTCGTCATGTTCAATAAACTATTCAATTTACTCGTCTTCCCCAAAACGTCGTTTACTTTGTCATTTATGTTAAGTTAAGGCATTCGACGCCATGAATTTAATGGAAAAGACCTAGTGCCAAAGCAAACTTGAATTATGCAATAAAGATTTATACTTGGAGGGAGATGGAGATAGCAATGGAGACAGAGACAACGACAGGCGAGACTCGACACCTTGGCCAAAACGGATTGACTTATTGTACTCGGGGGACCCAGCTAACGGACGGACAAACCGACGGACGGACAAACGGACAAGGCGCCGGAAATGTTTGCAGCAACTGACTGAAGTCAAGAGGAGAAAAGCCAGCTCTATATGGAGGATGGTTTGGAGAAATGGGGAACTGAGGGGCCAAAGGAGCGGTGACTTTGTTGATGACAATTTACCGACAGAAGACGGAAGACACGGACAGGTTAACTTATGGGGCGGTAAACTACTGGGGGGTGTGGCAAATCCAATAAACACAAAACGAAACAGCAACACACAGCAACAACTGCAATGACAACAAAGTTGCTAAATTATAGGAAAAGCGGGCGGTAATGCAACAATTCTTCGGAATACATATACATATTTGAGTGTGGAATATGCAAGTCACGTGACTTAGTTTAGCGTTAAAAACTTTTCTTGTGGCGTTCAACTTGCAACTTTGGTTCACCTCAAGTTGCGTGGAAAATTCTCGCTCTTTTTGAGTAACTTTTCGACATGATCAAAAGTTGCGCAAAATTCTAGTTAGCGGTGTTAGTTTAGTCAAAGAAAAAGACTATAAAGTTAAGTTAACTGGTTAGGGCTATTTAGCTTTAAAAAGAATTTTTAGGAAAAATTATCCTAATCTTTATTATTACAGATTTAAAGTTGTTGGCTAAACAAACATTATTTCCAGAAACTAGAACTGAAGTTTATAAAACACTTTTGTTTATTACCATATCAAGGCCAACAAACCTATATATTTGAAGGCAACTAGTTACAAGATTTAGTGCCTCAGGAAAATCCCATATAATCCAATTAATCTTCTAGAATTTACTGCAGTTCAGCGGCTGCATTTTGCCAAATACACACGCCAAAGTAAAACCATTTAGCGTTGCACTGCACTCTATATGTTTTCCACCCATTCTCTTCTCATTTTTTATTTTTATTTTTTTTGTCTCGTTCGGGGAGAAAGGCAAAGTCAAATAAATATGCACAGCAGACAGCAAAGTCGGTTGTTGAAAAGCGCAATAAACGCATTTCTCAGCCTGACTGCACTTTTTGTTTTGTTTCGTTTTGCAAACAAAAAGCGTTGGGACCAACAACAGAAACAAAATCGATAGTCGCGAAGAGCCGAAAATAGCTGAGAACATTCCGCTTAGATACAAATACCGCGAATTTATACTAAAAATGCAACTAAAAATGGTATTTGATAAACAAAAAATCAACATAGAATATTTTAATAAAAGATATTAGAAATATTACACAATGTAAAAATATTTCAGATAGCAAAAATGTTTGAATATCTATTTAACTTAAAAGATACATTTTTTTAAAATTTTGTTAAACTACATTTTGCCAGTACTTCTTTTGCTTCAATTAAAATTATTTTTAGAAACTCTTAGTTGTCTGAAATCCATCTAGCCACGCCCAATTTCTCGTGCATTTTTGTAGATACGTAGCTAGTTCTCTCCTTATTTTCCCGTCAAGAGTGCCTGTGTGCTTAGCTTTATTTTTATTAGTTTATTTTCGTTTGGCTTTTCGTATGACACGCGAAAGGTCTTTGCACTTGACAACAACATCGAAGGGTGGAAGCAACAAAGTGTTCCCGCAACTCCAACCTTCTCAACAATTTCGCCTTGATTTCGTTAAACAATTTAATCTTGATGTTTGACTCAAGACGTTTCGCACATCTTTTTGAGGCACTCGTTTTTTCACTCTCACACTTTCAGCGGCAACGTTTATTTATTTTCGGTGTGTGTTACGCACAAAAACTCAAAGTCAACAACTTTTCGTGCTCAAAATTAAATGTTGTTAATGTTTTTGTACCCCTGTTAAAGAGGGTATTATAATTTCAAGGATTTGTTTGCAATGCACAATGATAATTCATATTTCGTTACGATAGATGACATTTAAGAAATATTTAATTTGCTTAAATTATTTCGTATTTGATTTATTTGTACGTAAAGATAATAATTTAAATTTTTTAATAAAATAAGTGACTATTTCTTTTGGTTAACCAAGGAAATCATTTGATATATTACAATAATTTAAAAATATTTTATGTTTTGTGAATGGGACTACCACCAAGGCCAATGATAATTGTTCTATTAAAATGAAAACGCGAAAATTAAGATAAAATTTTTTATTAAATGAACAACTGGTTTTGAATTATTGCATTTGTGTGCGAATTTTTAAGAGCTCTTTGTTGTTATTAGATTATTCACTTTGCTTGGGACATTAATTTTGTTTGAGAACTGGTTCAAAATTTGTGCGTATCATGGGCAATTAGTATAGTGAACTATCTAAAATATTTCGTCAATAAATAATATTTGTACCCTAGCTTTAGATATTTGTTAATGGCTCCATTAAATATTTAGCTTTCAAAACTGCCATAACATAACTTATGGATAATAAATGTGTTTTAATTTTTGCTATCACTTTCAAATGATTTTCTCATCTTTTTTAATATATCTTTAAAAAAACATAAATGAAGTCTACAATTTGCAGTTCTTAATTTGAAAAGATGCCGAAACCATTAACCTATCTAGCCACTTTCAATCAATCCAGACAATATCATTTACATAAAATATTCGCCCATCAACACCAAATTTTTTAACCAAACAAGAAGAATAAAAATGTTGAATAAAATCTGAAAGGGGGAACAACAATTTACGCAGAATGTAATTTTGAATTTTTTTTTCGACATATTCTGACTGGTTCTGCTATTTGTGGTTTGTTTTGTTGTTTCTCTTCGTTCTCTTTTGCACAAGCCTATGGCCAAATATCCACCACCACCCTTGCCACCCCCTTCTTACTTTTTTCTCTTTAGCACATTTTGTTATTCCTATTTGCCATTCTAAGATTTTCTTGGTGATTTTGTTGTTTTTCTGGCTATTTCTTCTTCTCGCTATCGTTGTGTTTGCTTTGCAGGAATTTTCGTAGGCTTCCCTCTCGCTCTCTCACGCATGTTTTTCAACAAAGAGGAGGCCGGTTTTTGTTTTCCGTCTCTCCCTTTTTATTTTCTGCCTCACGCGCTCCCTTTTTTGCTCAGCTGTATGTGTGATGTATGTATCTGTGTGAGCGTTGTGCATGTGTTTGTTGTATCTGTGTTTTTTTTTTATATCTTCACAGTCAAGGACAAGTTAATGAACGATTTTCTCTTTTGTGTGGATTTTCCTATTTGCGGGGGAGGTGGGTGGTGAATTTGTTTTGGTCTCGAATCACCTTAATTATATACACAATAGAAAATAAGATTTTGATGGGTTAGTAATGGTAACCTCTGTCGTAGGATGAACCGGGTTCAAAACCCACCGCTGCCAAATAAATTATTATGATTATTTTCAAATTAATAACTAAGCCTATACATATATCAAATGTATATTTTCGCGCCTGTCCTATATAATTAAATTTGTATAATCATTAATCATGTATCAACTTTTCTTACTGTGCACGGTTTTCTCAATCTAAATATATTTCCTCCTTTTGTTTTGTTCATTAACAAAACGAATTTAACTTTGTTGTTTACTTTTCCGGTTGGTGATTTTTATTTCGCTCGGCGCCGCATTTTTTGGCACCTCTTTAACGCCAGTTTTTTGTGCATATTTATTAATTGCGGTTTAATTAATTTATTTGATTTATTTTTATTCTTGCCTACTCAAAACATTTTCATTCATTTTCATGCACTTCGCGGACAGAGACTGTGACCCATTTAAAATATATAAAAAAAAATATTGCATCAGCAGTTCGTTGAATTTTGTCTTGTATTGTTTTTCATTTTTATTGTATCACTGCTTTGGTAATCTTTTTGTATCTTTTGTATCTAGTCGCAGATCTAAGTTCGCACTTTTCTGCGTTAAGCTTCTTTTCTTTCGCATTGTCAAGTTTTTCTTTGTTTCACTCTTTATATTTGTTCACGCTCTGCCCAATTTTGCTTCGTTTAAAGCATTTTCGTTGGCTTTATTTACAATTTTTGGATTGGCTACGCTAAATATTTGTTAAAAGATTTGGGTGTTTGGTAATCTCTGGAGCCATTCCTGGTTGAAATCTTGGGGTCTGTGAAATTGTTGTCTTAGGTCATAGCCAACTGTAAAACCAGCTAATATAACCCAAATATTTATATTTGATTTAAATTTGGGGCTATTAAATATTATTAATTAGAAACTTTTTGTCTTGGTGCTTTTTTTTGTTTCAATTTTGGATGGAATTGAAATTGATTTCTGGTAACATTTAAAATATATGGTAGCTTTGAGGGCCTTAAAAAAGGCATAACATATTTTTTCTGTTGCTTGTAACCCACTATTTTGCATGGAACTGGTGACTTGCGCTGTTATTAATGCAAAAGTCGCCGCCAAGGAGAGTTTTTCCCCATCACCGTCCAACCTGCAATATCGCCTCCAATTGTCCCACCCCCTCCGTTCAAGCCCAGTTGATAAGCTCTTAAATATTTAAACTGTGTGTCAGGATGTCGGGAAGTTGCCAGCTGTGTGGGTGGTTTGTGGGGCTTATTCTGTCGCATTATGACGCAAGGAACTGCCTTTGGGAATGGTTAACACAACACACAACACACACACACACACAGTAACACACAAAAAAGAGGGCGGCAAAAGTTAATTAACAATTTGTTTGCAACGCTCCGTTGACATTTATGTCGCTGGCATTGTTGTCAATGAGATGATGATGATGATGTGATTTCTCTGATACTTACTTTCCTGGAACCCATCAATTGCCAATGGGAATACGGCCGAGAACGTTTCTTTGTAGCGATTTAATACATTTCCCTTAATTTTTCGCGATTATCCAACTATTTAATCTTATTAACTATTATATGAGCATCAAAAAAGGGTATTTAAAAAAATGCTTAATTATTATACCTATAATTTTACTATCTAGCTGTAAAATTCGAACGTTTCCACATAAAATTAGTTGAGTGCAGGTGAATCAAACAGAACAATTCAAGTCTAAAAGAAGTAAATATAAGGGGGAGGAATAAACCATTTTTTAGGGGAACTAAGAAAGGAATATATAAAAATGTGATGTGCAAAATTATAATATAAATTTCATTATTATTTTTTTAGATCACCACATCCACTGCCAAGAAATTGTGGGAGAAATCCGATGGCAAGGGCGTTTCCTCGAGCAATCCCGGTGGACCGCTGAATCCCTTGCAGATCCCCGGCATCGGGGATCCCTCTTCTGTGTGGAAGGATCACACCTGGTCCACACAGGGCGAGAATATCCTGGCACCGCCCCCCTCGCGAGCCTACGCCCATGGCGGTGCCTCCGATAATTCGAACAGCGGCAATGCGGGCATACTGAGGTGAGAAAACTAACACTAAATTTCAATTTGCAATTGGATGCAATAGAGCGTGAAGTGTAGATAAGGAAATTATAAAAGATGATTGCAAATTAACAGAAACAGTAATAATTATGTATTTTCCTCTGCAGTCCCCGCGACTCGACTTGCGCCAAGGTGGTGGAATATGTTTTCAGTGGTTCGCCCACCAACAAGGAGAGCCCTCTTTCTGGATTAGAGCCGCGTTTGCGCAATTTAAAGTTTGACGATAACGATAAGGTATGTTTTTGAGTTCTACCAAAGTCCAGAAATAGTAAATAATAATGATATATTAAAAATATATTTCAGTCACGCGATGATAAGGAAAAGGCCAACTCTCCGTTTGACACAAACGGTTTGAAGAAGGACGATCAGGTCACAAACACAAATGGTGTTGTCAACGGCATTGACGATGACAAGGGCTTCAAGTAAGTAGTAGACAACTTTCAATCTCCGCCCCAGACTCCGACTAATGGCCCCAGAATAGACTCTAAACTCTGGGTGGGTTAGAGAAACTGGTTTCCTCCGTCGATCAGTTGGTTTCTTCTCACTTCTCTTCTCTTGACCGCAGAAATGGTATTCATGTTATGATTACTGAAACTGAAATTTTTCCAGTTCAAGGTTGGTTCTTTCTTTTTTGCATAAACTTTCACTCTTTCTATCGACAATGTTCAGTGTGGAGTGTTGTTAGAAAGGAAAGACATGGAGTTTTACCAGTTTTCATCGTGACTTGGAAAATTATGACTGGTTCTGTCCAGTCATTCTTTTTTCACCACCCAAGGTTATTTAATTGAGTTTTAAGTAACATGAGTGGTATTCAAAACCATAGCAAATTGTAAGCCTCTGATTATATGTAATTAGATGGAGAAATCCATTGCCTTTCCGTTTTGTATTACATGTGCGTTTTTCACACACAGTTAAAAACTTAATTTAGAGCTCTTAACAATTACTTATTTAAGCCGGAACAGTCAGCTTAGCAAATTATTGGTTTGGCTTCCTATTACTTATTAATCGAAAAGTTTGGGGCATATGCAAATAATTGCCATACTCTTTACTTGTTAAATGTCAAACCTTGAATATTTAATTTTTGGGGAAAGAGCTGACCCACAAACGCATATCGATTACTTGAATTTTTTACCTGCCTGGTCTTAACCCATTTTTTTTTTGTATTTCAATTGCAATTGCCGTTTCTTCGTACTCATGTATGACATAAAGCCATGAAGTGATTGTTGTGCGCCTGCCCACAGTTTTCGTATTTCCATTTTACATTATTTATTATTAAGTTTTAATTGTTATTTATGGCGATGGGGAAAGCTTTTTTTCTCGTGTGGCCCACCTGCGTTTTGCGTTTTCGACTTGACGCAACGAAAATACGACGACACTTTGAGTGAGTTAAATTGGAATTTGGCTAGTTATGTTGAAAGAGTAATGTTTCAGAAAAGTAGGGGGAGTGCACAGGTGGCCAAGCTTTAATGTACAGACAATTTTTATTGGCCCAAACAAGTTGGCAAGTAATTGAGATTAGGTTTTGGAGATTGAATTTGTTTTAAAGTTGTATTTCTAGTAATTACTTTTTGATCTGAAAATTTTGAATAAAAATAATATAAATTTTTAACATACATTTAAAATCAAACTTAGATTTTATACTTCCTCTTATCAAGCTACCACGTTTAAGCAATTAAAAAGAAGCAAAATATATCACAGACCTACCAGTAACCAGCTTTTAGGCCTAACAAAAGAAAAAGAAACCAGTCTGCGGTTTTCCTCTCTTTCTTTTATTTTATCTTGGTCTCTACTTTGGCAGCCGGCTGGTTTCTCAGTCTCTCTTTTTTTATACGTTTTTTTTTTTTGTTCGCTGACGCTGTTTTGCAATTTCATTGCCGGTTGGCCCAAACATGTTTCAATGCCAAACGTAATAACTGTTATGATGTAAGTGGCAACAACAGCAACCACAAGAAGAGCCACAGAGGCAGCAATAAAATTCACCTGCAACAAGATCAGCCATAAGAAATCGATACAAGCATAGACATAGAACTGTTCCGGTTTAAGTTTTCATAGAATTGGTTAGATTTCTGGCCACAAAAGTTCTAAATATTTGGTTCCATGAAAGGGTTTCAGAATTTTTATTTGAGGTATTTTTTTTTTTTTTTTTATAAATTAGGTATACTAGATAGTTAGTTAGTTTTTTTATATTTTTTTTTTTATTATTTTTTATTATATAGATTCCTGACTGACTTAAATATAAACTGACTTACATATAAACTGACTTAAATATAAACTGACTTAAATATAAACTGACTTAAATATAAACTGATCACAGTCGAACATTTAATAATAATAAATATAAACCGATCTGAAAGATAAACCGTTAAAACAACAAATAAAAATGTGACGAAATGAAAAGCGACAACTTTTTGTGTATTTTATTTTATTTTTTATAAACTTTTCGATTAGTGTTCGTTTCATATTGCATTACACTGTGGGCTTCAGTTGGCTATTTGTTTTCGTTATTGTTGCTGCGGCTGGAGGTTTCTTTTTTATATGGTTTTTTGTTGTTGTGTTGTTTTGTATCGTTTTGTTTGAAATTTAAGTTGCAAAAACATTGAAAAGCGAAAAGCGCTGCTAAAAATAATTCGAGGCAGGCAAAAGTGAACAGACAAGTGACTCACCTGATTCGCTTACACACTGATTGCTGCTTCTGCCCGGTGACCCAGACTGAAAGCCCCTCCTTTTTTGTAGCCCCCCTGCCCCCCTAACCCGCTTTGCCACTCTGACCTTTTTGGCTACCGATGCCTCATATTTTTTTTTTTGGGTTTGTCTCTGCCCTCGCTCCCCTGGGGGCCGCACTTTCTTTTGTCTCGAAAAGTGAAAATTTTTGGGGGCACCGAAAGAAGAGCAGCGGGGCCAATGGGATTATATAAACATACTACTGCTTTGGGCTAGGTCAGACATGACTCTCAGAACTGGGGGGCCAATGGAAAGTTGCCAATGAAAACCTGACCTCAGTCAAACCAGAAGCTCTAGAAATTAGAAATGGAGGAAAGTGAGAGTGTAAAATTGTAGTGCTTATATTTATTTTTTCTCATTTATATTTAACTTGCATATTTATATTTATTTTTAAATATTTTTTAGCAAGAAAAATTTAATTCTTTTTTTTTTTTTAAGAAATCTGTTCTATAAATCTAGCTTCCTGTAGTATTTGGATACTAATATTATCCCTAATATTTGCTTACTATTATTTTTATAGGTACGAAAGTACATGTACATATTTGTATGATTTTATCTTCACTCTAAAACAATTTAAGTTAACACAATTTGTGGCTATGTAAAATTAAGGCAGGAGGCAGAAAGGAACGAACAATTTTAGTTTATGCCTGGTTGAGCTCGTGTCTAGGATTATTTACTGCCAGATGGTTAGTAATCACAAGCAGAATTCATAAGAAATACAGAGTAAAGCGCTAAGATGTATGACTAATACAGGTAGTCAAAATATTTCCATGGTTTTAAGGCTTATGACGTGAACTGTTTATAAGCAAAACAAACAAGATTAATTACTCACCAATAAGGCTTTGATTGAAAATAAGTAAGCTGAACAAATTGTTAATTATAATAATCATAAAATACAAATTATCTTTTGCATACTTAATAGTAGATACGTTTTCTTTATAAGGGCATTGTTTGGAAAAATAAAACATTCCGACTTACAGCGTATATACCTACTCTTTTTAAACGTTTACAAGCAAAACATTTTGCATTTCAATCGGATTAATAGTATTTAATTTTATTGCTTTGGAAATTAGTTTTCTCAGTATTGCCTGAGATCGCTAAACTTTTGTTCTGCTGCCGCCGAGCTTGTTTCTTTGTAGTCACATGTATTGTTGCTAATGCGATGTGAATGACCTGACAATGAAATTATAGCTGGCAAATTAAATATACAGGCGCACATGCAACTATAGTTAGAAAGAAAAGGCATACAGTGTAAAGACTGGAGAGTAGTAAAAACAGTTGCAGAGTCATCGGCTGGAGAAGTGTGTGTTGGGTGCAGTGGGTTAAGAGCGATGAATGAATGGGAGCCACTGCTGTGCTGAGATAAATGCATTAATTAATTTAACAGCATGACTAACGCATATAACACAGTGGCAAACATTTCCAGTTTGAGCTAAAGTTTGGCTCGACGATTTTATTTGCATGCTAAGCGCCGCTCGTTAAATGAAACGTTGATTTTATGCTGATGCTGTGTTTTATTTATTGACTTTGCTCAGCTGCTCTGCTGACGTCATAAGTGACTATCGAACGAGTTTGCTGCTTAAGTCTTTTGTTTTTGCTCTCGTTTTTGGCAATTAGCTGCGAAACTGTGTTTCGATTTTAAATTAAAATCTCATAAATCGTTAAACTTTTCACATTTAATGCATTTAACTATTTTAGACACAGATAACTTTATTTTATTTTAATAGACAGGTAACTTGTGTGCCTTAATAGGACTAAACAATATGAGTTTACTTTTAGTTCATATACTAGGGTGTGTGTCTCTGATATGGGTTTTGTCATGACTAAGCGGTTGCTACAGTTGATGCCAAACTTCTATGACTTCAAAACTGTACACGTTACAATTGAAAACTGTAATGTTATTTAACATGCTGCTAAGGTCCTTTTGTGTTTTCAAACTATATGGAAATTAAATGTTAACTTTGAGAGCAACTGCGCAACATTTTTGTGGATTGTTATTTATTTTAAATTTGAACGAGCCTTGTTTATTTTTAAATATTATTAATATTTTGTACATAAAGGCCATAGAAACAAGTCTTATACATTAAATCCTAATCCCAATCCTTACCTTATTATCTTATAAAATATAAACTTGGCTTATAAAAATCTTATTTTCTATCTCATTATAGTCGCACCCCTGGTTCACGTCAGCCTTCTCCTGCTGAGGAGTCACTGCCACGCCCCCCGAATCTACTTTTCCCCCCACTGCCACCCCCCTTCAACCACATGCTCATGGACCATGGCCAGGGCATGGGTGGTGGCTTGGGAGGGGTCGTCGGATCTGGCAACGGGGTTGGAGGAGGGGGCGGCGGAGGCGGGGCGGGCGGAGCGTATGCGGCCCACCAGCAAATGGCCGCCCAAATGAGTCAGTTGCAGCCGCCGATGATGAACGGCGTTGGCGGCGGTATGCCAATGGCAGCACAGGTAAGATAATTAAGATTAATCTGGCTTATGAATTATGATATGATATAGAGAAACTAAATATTTAATTGTAGAAGAGAAAATAATACTTACCCATCGTTTAATATCTAATTTCTCATCTTACTTGACAGTCACCCATGATGAATCACCAGGCAGCTGGACCCAATCATATGGAATCTCCCGGAAATCTCTTGCAGCAGCAAAATTTTGATGTTCAGGTGAGTTGAGATGAATCCTACCGAAGAGTTTGTTATTGTTTCCATGGCCCCCAGAGTGACATTTTCATTGTGGTCTTGCAACCGAAAATTTGGGTCATGCTGGGGGTGGTCTGGGATTGGTGGGGGTGTAGGCAAAAGGAAGAAGGGAATGCCTGCCGCCGTATGTGGGAGCCACAGAAACTGCCTAATTTTGCACATCCGCCGGATGCTGCTGTTGCGTCCCCTGGTAGCCATTTCCGCCAGCCTTGCACAAAACACACTCCCAGTGGCACCGATCTCCATTTCCATTTCCATTTCCATTGCTCCACTTACCACCCACTTTGCGGTGGCCATCTCGTTGCATGCAATTTATTTCGAAACAAAACGGAAATCGGATTTATTAGCCACAAAATTGCTTTTAAGCTGGTGCTTCTGTGTACCAGTGGCTTTCAAACCGTCCACTGGTTAGGCTCGCTCCCAGTCACATTTCTGCGGTTACAGTGGGCTCTCGATAACAATTATATGACAATTGCTTTAAACATTTTTTTTTATCTTTCGAATTGAACATAAGTTTTTGTAGCGGTTCACTAACTGGAAAATCCGAGAAACTTTAATTGCATTTTATGAAAAAGGTGTCTAAAAGTATGTAAAAAATTATTCTAGAACTAGCAGTTCGATAGATTAATGCGACAAAATAAAGTTTTGTTCATTACCTCTTTGAAATTTCCAATTTGTAGAGATTTCAATAACATTTTGTAATAAAACAAGTATGCATATAATAAATATCATAGTTTTTATCGATGAGTACCCACTGTACCTTAGTCAATGTCATTTCTTTCTGTTGACTTCAGCTTTTTATCTAGCAAACAACCAACAGAATCAGAAACGCAGGCTTACTCCCTCGGCTTGCCAAATTGAAAATCAATATGCGTTGTTGCAGTTACCGATGCTATATCATACCCCCCCCCCCCCCCCCCCATGTCTTCCCCGATCCCTTTAACTGTTGGCCGCAAAGCAAATTGACATTTCCACACTTTAGTCGTCGTTGAGGCTGGGGCAATCTGCACTTCCGCTTTTTATCGCTCGCTCCACACATCCTGCCGGCATTTTTGTGTCGCTTTTGTCTTCTCTTCTGGCCAAAAGGCGGGGAGGAAAAGCGGAGCTGGAAAACTTTATCGTTGCTCTTTGTTGGCTTGTGTGTATTTTAAGTGAGCTGCCTGAAAGTATGCTGCGCAAAATTGCATCAAAGTGAAAAAGTTAACACACTGGCAGAAAATGTTGTTAAAGCAACAACAGCAAGAACAAAATGCATTAAACTATGACCCGATCGGGCGAAAGTAGCTGGAATGTCATTACGGATGAAAAACTAAAGCTTCTTGCGGCGAGAGAAAGGTGAAAGTTTAATGCACTTCCCGTGTTTTGCGAAAAAGTTGTGCATAAGCTCGTTCCAGGCTGAAAAGGATAATAGAAGGCAATAACATGGATTATTAGTTAATAATTAAATTTGTTTGCTTTGTATTATTTACTTTATTTAAATATGTGATTTCAATTTTGGGGGTGTTACAAAAATTATCAGGTGTCTAAAAGTATGCAGTGAGTACAGGATAGTCATCTTTCGAAACGAATTTATTGTACTTCTAAGTCCAAACTATATACCTATTCTAAAATATTTATAATATAAACAAAACATTGATTTTTTATTCATTCTTTAAAAAGTAGTTTTAATTTTTCTATTCGAATTGGTGAAAGCTTTTCCAATAGTAAAATAAAATTACACTTTCAGAGGTCAGTTAAAAGTGAAATGCCTTTGCCCTTTTATCGCCAGCTTTTAACACAGAGCGGAAAATAAAATTATAATCCCTGCGTATATGTGAAAGACCATAAAGAACGTTAATATATGTGTAATAATAATGATTATTATTATGTTCTCACATTCTCTCAGAAAGATAAAGCAACTCTCAGCACTGAAACCATAAATAAAGCCGAGGGAAACGGGGGACAAGGACCAAGCTGGAGGACAGATATGCATTTATTGGTTTCATGAGAAAGGCGAGCAATATGTTGCCGATAATGGATAGCGGATAATGCAAGGCATGCACTCAGGATTTTCCCCACGATTCCGAACCCTCCATTTTCGGTGGCTCTCGTGCATATTTCTTATTAAATTGGCGTTGATATTAACACCGAAAAGAAGGAAAGAAAAGAATCTTGACGAATCGCATGCAAAATAACGATGAAGACTGAATGAAAGGAGGTTTTCCTTTCTTTTTTTTTTGGGTTCGAAGGATGGCATTATGGCACCACATACAATGCAAGCGGTTTTTGACAATGGTTTATGCAATAAATATGAAGACGAATGGCTTGATGGTTTCGCTTGTTATGAGATTTTCAAGGAAAAATGAAATGTTGAAAATGAGGAAACGAAGTGAAAGTATATGTCATCACATATGAATGAAATATCAGTTATATTGCTCCTTTTTCATGGTTTTTGCTTTGCATTGTTGAGAATTTTCAACTCGTAAGCACTAATTCATAATAGTTTATAAATATTACAGAATTCCGCACATGCATTTTAGTTTCAAATGCTTTTTTTTTGCAATAATATGCATGAAGGCCAGTAGAAATAAAGGAAAATTCACATATGGTGTAACCACCCGTACAATGTCAGAATGTAGAAGACAAATGAACAGATTGCCATTGAAATGGCAAAGAAATCATTATTTATATGTAACATCAGGACTAGGAGGAAGAAAAGTCACCACAGACCAGAGAAAATGGGGTGGAAAAAGAAGGAAACTGCTTTGGCAAATCGTTGGAAATTATTGCAAACTGTTGCCAAAGAATCATCAATATAAATTTAAATGTGAACAATAACGTATTCGACAAATTAGTTGAGAGCAAATAAAGAAAAATGTAAAACTGGCCTAAAAGCGGAAAAGAAATAAGATAATGTAAACTGGAATAATAAAATAAAAACTATAAATTTAAGATAGGTATTTAAAGCACTAGGGATATATCTTGCTTCTTGAAAAAAATAAATTAAAATAAGCTAAACCAAATACTTTTCCTAGCCAAAAATCGGTTTTGTTTACTACTTCCTCTTTCTTTTTGTGACCTAAAATGTTTTAATGCGGAAAAGGTTTCCCTCTTGTTACGCTTACTTATATTATGGCAATTTTTTCGGCCAACACTTTTGGCTGCCGGCTGTCTAAGCCATGCTTCATTGGCTGCTTTTGTGTGTTAATCAGTCAGTTGGTGAGGCTTTTGTTGTCTTCAGAGGGGCTTAATCGGATGATTGTTTTCGCTCGCTTTTCCCTGCCTAATTCAACTTTGATCTGAAAGTCAATTTAATTGATTTCAAAAGTGTCGGATTAGTTTGTTTTCCCCTTGCTTCCGGTAATTAATCCACTGTACTTTATAAATCAGAAAGTTAAGGTAAAGATGATTGGAGCGGTCTTGTTTATGTACAAAATTTGAAATCAAAATATAATATAAATATTAAATGACTAAAAAGCTCCAAACCGAACACATGTCCAAATAAATAAATCATAAGAATGCAATAATAATTATGCCTACATTATGCAAATTCCAATAATACACTCAGAAAAAAAATCAAGTATTTCGTGCTTGAACCTAGTATTTTCGGTGTCAAAACTTCGCCAAGCATGGAAAATACAGAACGCGAGAACAAAATACTACTTTTGAGCACGAATTTTCAAGACCGAAAATACTAGATTTAAGAACCTTTCGGTCTTCAATCAAGTATGAATAATTCTTAAATCAAGTCATATTTGGACTAAAAACAAGAACGATTTAATAATAAAGTAAGAAATTTGCAGGCATGATTTAAGGACGAGTAATTCTTAAATCAATATATATATATATTTTGAAACTAAAATTAGTTTTTATTTTATGCTAGTAAGAGAAATAAGTATTGGAAACTGAAACGAAATAAACGAGATATATATAAATAATATTAATATTTTAAGTTTACTTACGACTTGCCGCTCACGGGCATTAACACTGTCTAATTTATGCGCCTTATATACTGAGTACTTTCAGAATAAGCAGTTGGGAATTATTAGAGTAGGCAGACACAAAAACTCCAAAATGTGCTCAATATGAGAATTTTTTGAGCACGAACGTTCTTAAATGTTAAGCATGCAATTTTTCTTAAATCAAGGCTGTTTGTACTTGTTTTTACCACTGTGTTTTTCCCTGAGTGTAGTTTTGTGTGTTTTCAAGTGTTTAATTTATGCATTCAAATTGAACAATCATTTTTATTTTATTTATTTTTTTTTTGTTAATAGTGTCATAGTTTTAGCTGAGCAGGCAAATGAGTTTTAACATATGCCATTAACAAATGAAAATGGTATTGCAACTTTCATTCTGCACAAATGCCAAATGCATTCCGCATTCAAATTCGTCGTGCATAATTTACACCCGTGAAAATTTGCATAAAAATGCATTTAAATCAATGGAAATGCAGCATCTGCTCTGCTCCTTTCCCCTCGCCTTCACCCCTTAATTCAACACCCCGCATTGTTCCTGGCATATATTAATTCAGCAATTAATTAAGCGTTAATTGGCACAAAAAGCATATAGCTCATTATGCATGTGTGTATGGCACTTAGTAAATTAATTTCCAATTGTCCATGGGCAGTGTTTCATTTTAATGCAGAGGCAGCCTGGTCACTTTTTGTTCAGCATATGCTTGTTGTGTTTGAAGTTTAAATGGGATTTGACTAGGTTTTGATGATTTGGGAAATAAATTCAATTAAATGCCATACAAGAGTGTTGAAAACGTGCATTTTGATTAGTTAAGCTCAAGTTTTGCAATTAGTTGCGCTCAAATGATACAAATTATAGAATATATCAGTTTAGTATATTTTAGTTGTGGATAGAGTGGTGATTAAAATAATTGTTGATAGAAGTACGTGTCTAAAGAGCTTATAGACTAAATTAGACTTGAAATAGAGGATGAGTTGTATAGTTATTGAGTTCTTTATCCTGAAGTTGCTTCTTAAATTCAAGTTGTATAATATTTGTGGGACTTCTTAGCTTCCTTGGCCGACCTTCCCTGATTGGCTTTAGTGTGGAAAGACTTTCCGGCTGCCATGGACAACGATAAATTGCTATCCCAACCCTAATATTCACCTCCTGTTATCAGGCGAACGCCATAATCAAGTGGTTGTTGTTTTTGGGTGGAGGGGGGGTAGAAAGTTGGAGGGAGATGGTGAAAAGTGTCATCCAATGCCGTCACTTGACATTTACCGCCAATAAAGCCCAATTAGCGGTTACCCCACGCCTCGGATACTCTGTCTTCGTAGTCTTCCCTTGAAGTTTGTGTGGACACGCAAATGCTAATTAGTAAGTGGCAAATAGTTCACATCGGCTAGAGAAGGAGACGGATGGATGGATGGATGGTTGGTTGGTTGGGTGGCTGTGGGTGTGGGTGTATCTAAGTGTAAAGTGCCTGGGCGTCGCAAATTTGGTAGCCGAGACATTAATTAAGCGACGCCCTGATGCATGCTTCACAGCGTATGCGCTTATCAGCCATGTCCTTGCAATTTACATCTCTTTAATGGATTTTCAGTCTAAGAAGTTTCCATAAAATTACAAAAACTAGAAGGATAATCTTGGATTTAAAATCCTAATATTAATCCCCTTTTCCAACAAATAATGGCAGAGAATTCAGTAAGTTTTTTTTAAATTATTTCAAAGTGGCTAAAAGCATGCAATAATTTATTTAAAAATCCGATTTTCTGCGTACTGCATCTTTTATGCAGAAGTGATTTAAAAATTCAAGTGATTTTCGTGGCGAGAGTTAAGATTACTTTACCCTTCAAAGCTAATCAACTTTTTTATCTGCTAATCTTATTTCAATGTCAAGAAAATATGCCTTCCAATCAATCAAATTGAAAAAAGTTCACTTTACCTTTTAACACTTCTTAACATTTAACTCAACCCTCACATTTGAGAACTTCAAAAAAGATGCGAAATGAACAAGTAATTCCTCAACGAATCCAATCCACCCCGAAATGGTGTAAGAAGAGTTTAGCAAATAATTTGCCTTTAATTAACATGCTGACATCATTAAGGAGATGGCAACAGTTTGTCAGATAGTCGAATCATTTGTCTTCACGCCCGCAGGAAATATCATCCCCAACTACCGAACCACCCACTGCTCCCATTTCAGCACCACCACCCACGGGAAATGCTATTGACAGACCAACCCACCTTTCCTTGGCCTTGATGTTTGTGAGTTGGTATATGTGTGGGCTAATTAAATAGAAAAATTAGAAAAACTACGTCGTAAATTTCAGTGCGCCGGGTACGTCGACTTCGTCGTCGTGTAATACAAAACCCAAAAGCGCACTTATCACACTCCAGGGGCGAAACGGGAAAATGCGCGGAGAAATCGGGGGGGAAAGCGCTGACAAAGAGCGATGGGGAAAATGGAGAATGGAGAACCTCAAACGCCAGAAACCCCACAAACCCTAGATACCCCACAAACCCTAGATACCCCAGAACCCACCCCCTGGCGGGTGTGAAATCATTTGACGACATTGCTCTCTGCATGACGCAATTAATCACATTAAGTTGGCCCGGCTGTGTTATTTATTTATTCGTGGCCAGACCGAACGGGCCAATTCGCCGTAGACTACGAACAATCGCTTGATTAGCTCATAAGTGCGCAGCTAAAGACATTGACCTCGATAAGGAATGGAATTACCACTGCAAATGGTACATATAAAAATGCTAATTTGCTAATTACATTCTGCTCGATATTGCATTGAAATTAGTTGGGAAATCGACATGGGGAATGAGTTTCACTGGAAAACAACTGTGACCTTAAGTTTCCCAACACAATAATTTAGATTTTCCTTATAAAACAATTTCAAGAGTTTTCAGTTCTCAAGAAATGACAATTACACCTTAGTTTGTGTAAAATCTTCCTTCAAAAAATTGTTTTTATGACGTAAGTGATGTCCTTTGATTTTTAAAGGGATAGTTGGGTATTAAAATGAATAATATAAGGAAAACATATATGAGTTATCGCATTATGTTAATTTCAATGCCAATTTCAAACACTTTTCAAGTGTTTAATGCATGCCTAATTTTAATGAAATATTTGTGTGGTTTTTGCATAATCAAAGAGACAAATGAATTTGTGGCATGTAATGTATACTGTCATAAAAAGTTTTTTTTTTATTAATATATTCATATGGTATTCGCTATAAAAATAACCGGATTATGTTATTGTTTGGGTAAATAGAATCTCATCAAAATGTGTTATTCAATTGTGGCTTGAAAATTAGATGAGGGATTGGCACACCACCAGTGCTTACGACTTCTAGGAGCTCACATTTCTAGCCACTTTTCCACCATTTTCCATCCCCCATAATAACCTTCGACCTTTGGCCGTAGTTTGTCAACTTTTAGTTGGTTACGTCTGGGGAGGTTTACAACAACTTTTTCATTAATAGTTAACAAGCTTCATAATTAACCAGCCAGACGGAGGAAAGTCGTCGGGCCAGTTCTTTTATACGCCCTTCTTTTCTTGGCCAACTTTCTAGATTTTTTTATTTGGTCATTCCTTCTTGAGGAATTATGTACTGATAAAGTTCTTTTGGACTTGGCTCTTCAGTTGTCCTGCGCCCTTTTGCAAGTCTGTCAATGACTTGTTGTTTGTTGTCTAGCTGTCGGAGCTGTCATGAGATTTCCTAAGATTTTGCGAGATCTCTTGAGCTATTCCCCCCAAAGCGTTTTCATGTCGCACCTTTCATTCACAGACAGTTTTTAAGCTGCCAAGGCGTTGCTCATTTTCCAGGCCACTTGTTTGCTTTTGGCCTTGCATTCATCTGCATTTTATTCCAGCTCCTTTGACAAGTTCCTTTGACTGTTGAATAAACCAGCAGGCGAAGGAGTATGTAATATTTAAGGTTTCATTTGGGGGCAAACCATAAATTTAAATTGGCTCATTAGCAAGGGGTTAACCACGAATACCCCAAAGCATAGTACTACCCTTAACCAAATTTGCCCTGCTTTCTTAGCTGGATTTTCAACTATTTTACAGGCCACCCTTTGCTGCTTTGCTCTGCCATTTTGTCTAGCTCATTTGAGTTTTGTTGGTCAGAAGGCTTAACTAAACTAAAAGCATGTAAAGTACTGGCACAACCAAATACATAAAAAAAGAAGTGGGCAAGAAAACCACATGCAGACACTTTATTCATTTTCGTAGGGGTATGGGTATAAAATGGGAAATGGCTTTGTCTGCTAAGTGAGTGTGTGTTGAAAAGTTTTTCATTGAATTTTATATGGCAGAGAGCGGGGATAGCTAGCCAGCCACATACCGAAACTCACACAGTGGGCGAAGACATCGAGTTGATAAAATGTTGACAGTTTTGGGTTAGTTGTCGAAGCCTTTGAGTGGAGGATAGCTGGGGGATAGTGGAGGGTATTGTAATTGATAGAGTGTATGGGTTCTTAAAGTTATTTGGCTAGCTATTAAAGTTATTTCGAAGTTTCAACTCTAGCCAGTTAAGCTGAAGTATTGAACAGTTGTAAGGTGAGTGAAAGGTGTCTAAAACTATGCAACAATATAAGTAAAGCTAAAGTATTGAATAGTTGTAGGGTAAATATGAGAGGTGTCTAAAAGTATGCAACAACTATTCATTTCGAAGCAAAATGCCCTTTATCGTTGCATACTTTTAGACACCTTTAAAAGTGAGTTCACTCCCTATATCTATTAGGTATTTATATTTTTTCTTTTTATTGTACAGTGTTTTTGTCGGCCATCGAAAATGTGTAATTTAAAACCTACTATTAACCCAATTTTCAATTTCCAAACGCACACAATCACTATCAAAACAGGGCAATCAGAAAATAATTGTGCCACGCTTTGCAACAATCACGCCAAAACCTAATTGCGTAGTTCTGAGTCGTGTGTTTTCCAACGTCGCCATATTCTAAATAATTAATGCGCAGCGCCGTGCAATCAACATCAGTTGGAGTTGTCAAGTGACTTCATTTCGGTGCTCAACGGCCCGTGTGGGTTGTAGATGGAAAATGCTTTTCACGCGGGCAAGGATAGTGAAAATGGCGGCAAACAAACTGACGACACAGCAAAGTCATAGATTTCCCAACGATCAACCTGTTTTCTGTTCCTGTTTCGAAGGTTCAGGCACATTTAGCAGGGCAGCCACCTTTTCTCTCATCCACAAATCTACATGTCTATATGTGTGTACGTATTTATATATTCCAATTCAGTGCACTTTAATGGTTCTGTTCAGACCACCCAGCTTTTGTGGAAAAAAAGTGGGGGGGTTTCGCTGGTGTCGCGGTGTGCAATTTAAATATATACCTCCTTGATATTATATTTCTGCGGGCCAACCAACCAGCGACAAATCCCATCACTCCCCCACTATAAGCCTTGCATGTCACACGCAAACTTTATCGTTTTTTTTTTGTATCCTTTGCTGTCTATAACTCCGTGCTCTATATTTACGCTACATTTAGTCGGAAGTTTCCCGCTTCTGTCTGTTGCTTTTCCATGCGTTTTGCTGATGGCTAAGTTTTCCTTTGTCTATGGGGGGGAAAGTTTATAATAGGTGCCTGATTGATAGAAAATATATATATAAGACTGTACTTTCTAAAATATTCTTGAAATATTAACTAAAGAAAGTAAGCAAATAAGAAAGTAATCACTCAAACTAAAGGGTATTATCCCTGCTCTGTTAACCTTAGTGTTTTATTTCATTCCATCAATTTTTTCGTCTTTTGTCAACTAATTTGGCCGCATGTTCGAGTAGAACAAAAACAAAACAAGTAATATATGAAAGTTCATTTTCATGTTCACAAAAAATTGATGTTTAATGGCTTCTTTATTGGTTTTCTTTTTCAACCTCCATTGGCGTGCGAAAAGAGTCAAAGTTTGATGATTTTATAGCGTTAAGCTATTAACGATTGTAATCTATATCCATTCAGAATGGCTTTTATATAACACGCCATCTTTCTTGCAGTCAGGAAAATCATTTGGCTAGGTTTTGTCACGTGTGGAAAGTGATTTTTACGATTTCGTGAATCATTGAACTTGATTTTATGGCATAACAATGTCTTGCCTATGGTTTTTATGCATATTTCCACACCCAAAGTTACTTGACTAACCTAAGTCAATGGGTTCGACTTCCCCCATCGATTTCCTTTTTCTTTTTTTTTTAGTTGTGATTTGTAGTTGCAGCGATTCGCTCTATTGGGCCGTAAAATGCTGGCGCAACTGCAGTTGCCTTACATAATCATTTAGAGGCTACTTAAGACAATTTAATGCACTTTTTGTTTCTTTGCTATTACGTATTCTGTTAGTTTTTTCCAATTAGTTTTATGAAAAAGCATAATTAAAAGTGAGCACTCAAAGGCCTGCAAAAGTAAAGCCGAGTTTTGGACGTTTTCAAGGTTTTACGCTGAAATTAATTAACGCTACAAATACGAATGGACTGGTAGTCTTTTGTGGGCTTTTGTATTTGGAAAACCAACGTCATAATCGTCATGATCATTATCCCGATTATTATCGTAATGTTCGTGATGCTTAAGCTAAGCTTTTCAAAGAGCCGGCTAATTTACACACATTCAACTTGTAATCCCCGGCATAATCACAGAGATGAAGTGAGAAGGTTGGGTCGCGGGCTCTGTGCATCTCATTAAGGATAAAGAGCAGGATGTCGTGGTCTCGCGAGTGTGTGTAGCTGTGGTTGCATCCTTTTCGGGGACACTGAGCCAATGAGCACAATGAGCTCATTACGACACTGAGGGGAAAAAATAATTAGAAAATTGTATATTTAAAATATATTTTATTGCTGAAAATAACATTTTAAAAGAATAAATTCACAATTTACTTAGAATATCTATAATAAAAAGCATTTGTAGCCATAGAAATCACTTGTTTTGATTTAGATTATAACCATCTCTGAAAGTGTGCTTTTATATAAGTCGAATGCCTAACTTCGCTGAATGACTTTCGAACGAAGATGTTCTTATTTTTATTGCATACTTTTAGACACCCTTCAAAGCGCTTTAAAATCTTGAAGGATTTTCTGTGAATATTTATCAAAACATTTTTTTTTCTCTCTGTGCAGGCGCCTAGAATATTTGAGTGCATAGAATGGGCTGCAACCCAAAACAGTTTTACGGTCCTTTGTTTTCGATAAAATGTCATCCGCGTCACATTTCTATTGGTTCGCCGGGTGCGACGACAGGACCTTTTGTTGCCATTTCTTTGGCCATAATGAGAGTGCGTCTTCAAAATGCCGTTCTGAATGCCATGCCGTCGCCGGGGTCTCTTAACTTGGCTCAAAGGAGCCGGATTGAGTGCAGCAGCAGCAGCAGCAGCTGTCATTTCAGCTGTCATTGTGTGACATCTTCATCAGCCTCGTCGTTTTCGCCCGCATTCGCTTAGTCTTTCACTCTTTTGATAGACGTTTGTCAATCAAAATTATGTGCTGGCTTTCCTCTTTCTAGCTCAACATTTCCTCTCTAGACCATTGTTTGCTTTTCGGTTTTGTCACTTTAGTTTGGCTTCCTAATGCATCATTCTCAATTGGCATTTGGAGTGGGTGTCTCGGGGATGAAAGCTTGCCTTTATTCTTACTTAAACTAAACTATAACATGATTTAATCTTTAAAATTTAGTTCCTTCGTCGTTCTTAAATAATATTATTTACCCGAGTTCGAGTTAAACTCTTCATTTTCCAAACACAAACCGCAATCTCTTAAAGTCCCCCAGTAAGCTTGATCTTTTGCCTTTGTCCTCGCCGCCGTCGCCTGTGGTTCAAATTATGTATTATTCAAATATCCATGACAATGCCGTCCACAAATTTTGGTTATGAACCGTTTGGGAAGTTTATCAAACTCAAACTCAAACTCAATTTGTGCCAACACCTTTTCTCGGCTCTCGAACGTCTGGATTTTGCCCCAAATTGTATGCAATGCCATGCTCAGCTGCCTTACGACATAATTACATTTTAATTCCAAAGACAACAAGAGCAAATAATATGGTGAAACTAACCAAGAACAACAAGAACAACATCAACAGCAAGAATGAATTTTGAAGTTTATCCGAAAGTTTGCACTCATGAGGTCTCTTCCGGTTGGCTGAGTAGAATCTGCATGAATTATAATTATGTTTTTCATTAAAATTCACCTTGATGCTGAACAAGTTTCGTCGCGATTTTCAACTTTTCGAGTAAACTTTTTGCCTCGTGGGTGTGTGAGTGCCATTGTGTCGTCTAGCGGCTGTGCTCTTTTGTTGTTTACATATTTGATTTACGTTTTTAATGAGCTTGCAATTTCTAAAATAAAGTGGATATAGAATCATAAATTTTCCTTGGTAAATTCTAGAATTTTTAATTAAATGTTGATGATAATGTGTAGATGGTGAAGTGCGAAAAGCAATTGAATGAGTAAGAATTGGTGGGGGAGTGGTTGCACATCACATCCCCCAGTCAGGTGAGACATTCATTAGCCAAAGGACAAAGTTTGCCTTACAAACTACAATTTAATTTAACTTTGGATATTCTTTGTTCTCCCACTCGACTTGTCCCGTGCCTTTCTCTTCTCTTCAGTGCCATATCATTTGGAGTTGGCTATAGAGAGTTAGTTCTACATTCTCCATTTCTTCTCCAAAGTTAGCTGCATTCCTGAACGCACTGCCAATGTCATCTTATTCTGTCATTCATTTTGATGTTTTCTGTATATTTTTGTACTCCATTTCTGTTTTTTTTTTGTTTATCCAACTTCAACGGAAAATAAAGTTTGTTCAACTTTTGGTGTATTCTGTTTGGATTTCAGCAGGCATTGAAATGAAAGATATCAGATCGAGATATGATGCCAGATTGTCATAAAAAAGTTAATTAAATCGATTTATTGTTTATCAATCAAAATACTTGGTTTTTAAGGTAAAGTGTTTTGGGAGTTGAATTCACTTCTTTAATACGGTTAACCCGCTATCTTAAAATAAAGTAATATAGCTAGACATTTACGAGAAAATGAAATGTCAATGATTTGCAATTAAATTAAGATAGTAAATATGAAATTATGAATGGGGAAGGGGAACTGGAAAACTGTATTCATGAATTTCAATGGCAAGCAATTTTCCTTCGCTGACTTTCTTCTGACAGCTTGTTGTTTACTTACACGTTCATTCTATTTAATATTATGCACATGTTTCATTTATGAAATGCAAAAGTTGCAGCTTTATGCGAATATGACGTCCCAGTTTTTTTTTACACAGTTTTTCCAATTCTCTTACTACTTAAGGGCTCTTCTTATTTTTATAAAGTATTTTTATCCTAAAGTGTGTTTGTGTTAATTATTGCAAAAGGATTGCCTACTTAAAAAAAATACTTATATGATAAAACTAGACATATTTTTCAATTCTCTATTAGGGCATCCCTCAGTCTCCAGTTTCGCTTCCATTTGTGTGTTGCATTTTTTATGGGATGCCTTGGGAAAAGTTTGTCATGAGTTTTTCTCTATTTTCGCTGCCATGTCAGGGAGAGAAGCCCACAGTTGAAGTAGTAGCAGCAGCAGCTGGGAGCAGAAAATTATTCTAATTATGCAAGTAGTATCTGAAGCAGCTGCCTGACAAATACAAATTATACGGGCAAAAGGTCTTGTAGTTGTATAAGATGATTCTGGATGCATAAAACTAAAGTTAAACAGATGCCAAAAGACGTTAGGTAACCAGTTTGACTTGAAACTAAGTATTTTTAAAATTTTTAAAAATATGTTGTTCCCATAAAATATTCCTATTTCCTACAGTATATTGCGGTCAACATAAAAGTTCGAAAAATGTTCTCCTTCAGTGGCTAATTGTGTTAATTATTGTATTTACTCTTCCTTTTAGTGCAATTACCCTCACTACTTTTCCCGGAATTTTCCGTCCTCTTTGTATCTGGACTTTGTTAGTGAGCTACAATGTTGGATTTAATGCACTTGTCTTTGACAATGACTAACGGGTTACTTTGTTATGCCTTCACCGAGGAGGATGAAACCCTCCATTCCCAACTACCCACGTCCATTACCCTGTGTATGTTTGCTTCGTGAAGCTGCAATAATGCCCCTTTAATAATTCTCAGTCATTTGGAAAATAACAGTACAAAGCCGTGACCATATCTCTGGCAGCAAACAACCTCAACTGGCCGGCCAGCCTTCATTTCCTCCGTCCTTTGGACCCTACCATTTCTGTATCCCCTTTCTCCAGCTTTTATGGAGCTCTATCTCCCAGTTGCACCTCGTTGTTGGGCTTTACTTGTTGTTAGCGCCTCAGTTGTTGGCCCTCACCACTGCTGACCCTTTGCTACCTCTTCCTTCTTTGAGCTCCTCCCAATTCATGTCGAACACGAAAATTTGTGTTGCATGTCCTTTTTTCGCTTTACCTCCCGTCCTTCCTTATTTCTGGCCATGTTTTTTTTTGGCCCGTGTCCCTCTGGCCACATTTTAAGCTGCTGCAGCTTGTTTTCACTGTTGCATTTTATTTTACATTTTTATTTTCGCTTTCCGGCTCGTTGCTCTGTTTTTTCATGTCCTACGCCCACGTCCTACTGTCCCTATCTACTCTGCCAATTTTATACTTAGCCATGTGATTTAACTAAGTAGACCTCTGGGTCATGGGGTTTGACTTTATCATTATGCAGCTGTTGATAGTAGAACAATAATTCCATTTCTAACTTAAATCATTTTCTTTTCTTGCAGGTGAGTTGTACGTTATTTTGAGGTGATGTGACGTGTGCTATGCTCCTTAAATGGGGTATGTTATAATGAATATGTTGTCATTCTTGAAGGCTAAATACGAAGTGGATTAGGCAAAGTATACAATTTAAACATGTTTATTATTATCACAGATTTTAATTATTGTGAGACATCAAAGTAATTAAAATACCCAAGTGCAGTCGAGTTTGTGGCAAGTGACCAACAGATGCCACAAACTATGCTACAGTTTTTGCCAAGCCAATTTATTTCACCCCATCCACTATTTTTAATGTTCAAAGGAGGCAAGAAGCTAATTAAGTTAAACAACAATCAAGGCAGCCATCCTGTTTTGAGTTTGGGTAACGAAGGCGGCTGCATTTTCATGCTTGCTTGGGGGGCACAGGAGGCGTATGCGTAATATGATTTACAGCACATCAAATGTGATTATCAGGAGCAGAATTTACTCCCCAAAGGCAGTTCACTGTAGTTCCAGTTGTTGCACTATCCTGCCTGTGTGTCTGTTGCAAGTTGGCTTAATTTAATTTCCATTGTGCAGTGCAAGGACCAAGACGAAGGCCTCGCTGCCTTCCCTTTACACGCTATTTTTGCTGCTAAGTGAAAACATAATTAATTGAATTATATTTTCTATTAGCCCCATGCCACTGTTGTTGTTTACTTTGCCACTTGACACTTGGTCCCTTTATCAGCTTATATGTATCTTTATATATATATCTATATATATATATGTACGTATTTATTTGCCTTTGATTCGTTCGATTGTGTGCTGTCGGTTTCTGACTTTAGCCACAAATTAACTGTATTTTTGGTAAATTTTCCATTTGAATTCACAATTGTGCAATTAACTGCAATTGCTCGAAAATACTTGAAATTTCTGTATCAGTTAGGCGAGTGTGTTTATTATTTTCGTGGAGTGGGAGGGCAACTTGTTGCAAATACAAAAACATTTCTCAAAAGAATTTCTACACTTTTGTAGTGTGTAGACTTTCCCCTATTTTTTGACGCATGCGTTTGAAATTCAAAGGACACGAGAGTAAATGTTACCGATTTATAAGAGCAAGTGCCGGTTTGGAATGACGTAATATTATTCTATATAAGGGAAAAGCAAAAAAAAAATCTAAAACATTAACCTTTATTAAATACAACAAAAGTTTATACATTTAAGTGCCATCAAAATTGAATTTTTAGGCTTTATTCGTAACTTTTCCAACTAATTCTTATATATTTTGCAGCTTGATTCAACAGTTAAACTCTACATATACATAGTTCTTGTTAAAAACAGTGGAGACTTTTCTCTTTACTTCTTAGCCACTAGAAAAGTTAAGAGAAGCTAATCCTTTATTTTTGTCCACATAGTAATAGATTTTTTTTTGCGCTTTCGATTTCAGCTTTTGTCATAAAAAATGTGTGGCATTATCCCTATCCTTTCCTGTCACTCAATCACATAAGTCATTCAGTCAGTCAGTGAGTGTGAAATTCAAGCTTTCACTATTTGAAAGGGTGAATATCAGAATGAAAAATCGAAATAAATAAAAAACGTGTCATGTTTTTTAGCTGACATTTTCCGACCATTGGTCATTGAAGTAATTTAATTAAGTTTCAGCGAATCACTGAGTTATTAAAAAATAACGTTTTTATGGGGTTTTATCCCCACCATTTGTCATTAATTTTTTATAAGCATTAACCATTAAGTATAAAGTAAAGTATTTATGTTTAAATTGAGTTTGTTTTTATAGGGAAATTAAAAAAAAAATTAATTAAAATCTTATTTTAACACTTTAAAAACCATAGATTTCATTTTTTGTTATATCCAAAGTAAATACTTCCACGAAAAAATTAGTAAATTAATCTACTTATTAAAGCGTTCACTTTATTAAATAACACAATTTAGTTAAGTGTTTACACTTCCTTTATTTTTATTTGATTGTTTTTATTAATGCTAGATTCCATTAAAAAATTCAGCTATTGCTACCTATTAGCCTTGGGGGCGGCACTTTCCACCAAAATGAACAAACAATTTTGGACCGATAGGAAAACGCTGGAGGACCAAGTGTTCTCAGTAGCCAAATAAAAATCATGATAAATCAACAGAAAACTCTGAAGATGAACAAATACAAACAAAGTCGAAACCGCAAGCAGCTAAATGATTGAAAAAAAAATAAGTGTGGACCCGGGAAAACAGAGGGAAGTGGAAAAAAGGAGGCAAATGGCAAACAGGAAAAGCGACATTTGCTTTTGTTACTACAACATTTGGCCAAAGCCCCCAAGCGCGAGCAAACAACAAGGAAGTTGAGTGAGTTAGAAAATGGGCAATGGGGTTTTTTCTTTCAACAAATAAGAGGGGAAGCCAAAAACCGAAGCTGAGAGATTTTTGAAAGATATGCCCAGCGAAGAAAAAAAAATTACAGGACCTGCGAAAGGACTAACAAAACGCTTCGCAATTTGCGGACAAGCGAACAATTTGTAAATGTAAACAATGACAGTCAAGTGCCGGAATCAAGAGGGAAATGGAGAAGGAACTGAAGGAGAAAGCCGAAAGATTGAAGAAAAGGACTTCTGTCCGGCTACCGATAAGGAAAAGCGCAGATGGAAAAGTAAAGGGAAACAGGGGAAATGTGCTACAGAAAATAAAAGTTAAGCGCAAAAACGATTAAAAACTCGATTGTCCAACCAAATAAAACAAAAAAAAAAACTAGAAAAACAATTATTAAAATGAGAATAAAATAAATTTAATAAACATTTTAGAGAAAAAATTATAAATCACACAAGCATTAGTTTCTAAACAAATGATACAACTTAAAGAAAAATATTTGCAGAGTGTGTAAAAGTTATCTTGAAAGTGAAAAATGTCACAACAAAAAAAGACGAAGTCGAAAAGTCTTCGATTCATCGAATGACAAATTGTAATTGAAACGCTGCCCAGACTTGAGCTTTCTTTTCTTTTTTCTTTTTCGAATTTCGTTTCTTTTCTTTGATTCTTTTGTTTTTGCTGGAAACACAACCCTGCGACCTTTCAACCCGCCCATTGTTTTCATTATGATTTCTATTGGTTGAATGGTTGGTTGGCGGAATGGGAAGGCGTGGCATATTGCCATTAAATGAAGTGTGGTCTAAACGTATTGATTTCATATTTGATTTTTATTTAATAGCGAGAAATTGAGTTTTTGGATGGATGAGCCTGAAAAACAAAAGGAAAAGCAACAAATGTTTGATTTATTCGAAAGATAGGAGAGAAATAGCAGTCACGAAAAGCAAATGGTTGAATTTTGAAGATTGTTAAAGGAATGAATTATTTATGCTTGATAAGGGTAAGATGTACGTATGTACAAGGTTTTTTCTTTACTTTAAGTATTAAATATAGTAAATCAAAAAAAAAAAATCGATGAAGATTTTGCAACTCAATATTTAAGAAGCTAAAAAAGTTTCTTCTTATATTTGCAAGTTTATCTTGAAGGACCATCAATCAGATCTCCTCCTACTGCCCCGCATTATTTCCTCCATCGATGTCAACTTCCCTTATGCCATTTACTAAAAAGAAATTTATTTGCCCATCATTTTATTTGCATTGCCGGCTTTATGGCCTGTTGCTGACTTGGCCCGAACAATCAATCAAATTGTCTTCCACAGAAGAGGATGATCAGTCGGACTTATTGGCCCAGTCCTCACGGATTCCTTGTTTTTTTTTCTCCTTTTTTCCTTTTACTCCCTGCAACATTAAATCATTCTCTATCATTTCCGGATTTTGTACGCCGGCTTGTGTGTTTGTCAACTCCATTCCCCGGACATTTTGTGCAGTTTTAATTTCACTTGAATGGGGTTTTTATTCTTTCTCCATTTCTCCAACGCTCCCTTTTGTTGGAGGGCATTAAGAGGAAGTGGCGCTTAGTAGTGTGGCGTGTAGGAAACAGGAAATGCCAAGCCATTGAGCAGCCCGCCAGCCAGGCTTTCCTCATTTTCCTCCATTTTCCACCTCCTCCCATCGAAGTGCATTGAATGGGATGGAAATTGTTCAAGTTGAGAGAGGAAACAACTCCTCGGTTTGCTTAATTGAGTTGCCATTATGTTGCTACAGGGAGCAGGTGCCAATGAAGTTGAGGGAATGCCTTTCTGTTGCTGCTGCTGTTGCTGGCTGGGAATCCCCATCCCTAGCCACTGAAAACTTTCATTTTAAATGCCATTTTAGCTTCTTTTCAACCCATTTTCTTTCCAGTTGCAATGCTTCAATTATTCTCCCCATTCACTTGAAGCATTGGCTTACTTAACTGCAATTGAATTTTGTTGGGGCTTTTCTGTGGCTGTTAAACGAAGCTATTTGCTTTTTGTGGAGATTTAAAGCACGGTGTCCTTGCTTCGATTCTTGGTTATATTTAACCGGTTTTAAGTACTTTCAGTTCATTGGGCATTCGTAAAATCGAAGCTGAAAATTGTTTTTAAATTTTAAAAATATAGATTTTCAATAGGAGTTTTTACAATCTGTAACTTAAACTGTAAGTCGATTAAAGTTAGACCATATAATACCATTAAGCCATTGTTTTGCACAACAATTAGCTTGCACAGCTTAGTCAAAAAGAATCTTAAGGTCGGCTCTAGCTTATGGGAAAAACTTCTCGAATTATCTTACAACAAATGTGTTTATAAATTCGCTATCAAGTTACCAACTTCAAAGTAGCTTAAGCTGCCTCCAGGTGGAGCTACATCTTCGCCTTTCTTAACCCATCGAAAAGCAAGGGAAACTTTACATCTATGGCATCTGCACCTGCTTCTTCGCCCGGTTATATCCCCGCCCACTTTTCCGCACCCGTTTTTCCCTCGGCACATGCATGTTAACCTTCAATCTTTTGACATGCCAGGCAGAAGAAGCAAAGTAAAGCAAAGCTCAAAGTAAAATAATACTTACAAGGAAGCGCATTGCTCATACGCCATGAGGATCCGACTAGGATCCTTGCTGCTTCTCCATCCACCACCATCTTCCAGTTTTCCCCACCACCGCATTATGGAGCAGTAATATAAATGTTTATATTCTTGTATTGCGGTTATTATTAAAAACTTTTACTACACCCAACGCGCGGGAAACTGAAACTGAAAACGCAAACCTCCGGCCAACTTTCACAGCAATATCTTTCTTTTCTTTGGCGATGGAAGAGAGGTGGGCGGTGTGTGTGTGTGTATAAGTTTGTTTGCTCTGCACTTAAGTGGCTCACAGGAAGATGTTTCCATGGGATGGCGATGGCGATGGCTCCCTTACAGCAAACTTTTGTGTGGTGGCCAAGCAAAGCCAAAGTGTTTCGCTGTGTGTTCCACTATTAAAAACTTTTCATCTGTAAAAAAAAAAAATATAAAATAATAAACAACCAGAGCGAAAGATACAGTGTAGCAGCTTCATTCGATTGCTAAATTGGATTTGTCGACGTTGTGGAACTTTAATAAGCCCTCCTGGTCGCAGGTGAAGTTTGAGCCCTATAAATGCATTAAGAAAATGAAAATAAACAAATCTTAACAATTCTTTGTCTTACAATTATGAATAAAGTTTGAGCCCTCGTCACAACATCCCAAGTCCTTTGACATTTGTCTTGATGGGCAAAAACCAAAGATGATGTGAAAATGAGTGGATTTCAGTTGGGACGTAAAGGGTCTCTAGTTTTTAGAGTGTGATCCCTTTTCTGTCTTTCTGGTGATTGCACATACAAAAGCTGGGCTAAAACCATTTAAGTCTTTTTGTGTTGCGGTTTCCTCTACTTCACGATGGATTTTCGTTGAGATTTTCGAGCCCATTTCACCACGTTCCATGTCTGTCTGTTGGGCTTCTTGTTTAATGAAGTTGTTTGGCTAAAGTTTATACCATGCCCACGAATCTTACCTCCTCAACCCTTTTAAAACCTTTGCCCATTCATTCGGTTTTTGTGCGTCTAATAAAGCATGTCGACACAGTGGATTTAATCCATTGATAAAATAGATTTTAGTTGCTTGATTAGGCTGGCTTTACATTGATTTACATAAGAGCACTTATGTTTTGAAAAAATATTTGTAGTTAGGTAGCTCTATATCAACGTAGGGTCAAAAATAGTAATATTTAATATTTAAATTTTAACTACGTTTTCTTACTGTCATGTAGGTTTATGCTAAGAGCTGATTTTGCCCAATTAATTGCCAATTTGAGTAACATTTAAATTCATAATTACTTATTAAATATTACTCAAATATCAGAATGTTAGGATACCTATTTCTCCTCATTGCCCACCCAATCTTCGATTAAGAGTTGGGAGAATTTTGTGAAAACAATTTCATCGCCCAAATGAAAGTAATCCCAAAGCAGCGTTTCCTCTTCTCGACTCGCTTGTTCGATAATATCTTAATTCCATTGTTGGATTGTAGGGAACTGTTAACCATTCATGGGGCCATCCTTTGGGTAATGAATGTGGCATGCATCAATAAATGAGTGAATGAAGGACCCAGAAGATGCGTGGAGCTATTGTTGTTAATCCTTTGTGTGAACTGGAGCTTACAACTCATTATTGCAACGCTTGTCTGTTGGTGTATATTTCCATTTTCCCGCCCAACCCACAAAAGTTTTAGTTTCCCCGACAAGTTTTCCATGACTAAAACCTTTTTCGGCAGAGGGTAGGCAAAACTTTGGATCGGTTTGCTTTTGTTTTCCATTTAACGCTTTAATTACCACGATGAATACTTTACGAACCGCGTGTTGAAATTCATTGACAGGCAATGTTGCAGCACACAGGGACTTTCCCCTGGACGACGATGGGAAGGCTGTTTGTTTAATAAACTGCAGCCGGTTTATTAAAAAATTGTAATATAATTAATAATTTATGTATGTTCGCTGGTCGATTGAAACGGCCACTGTGTGTGTACGTATGCGAATTAATGTGGCTCATTTGGGTATTCGATTTAATTAACATTGAAATATTTTTTTGTGATATATTGCAATGGGAAAAAACGGTTAAAAATTGTATGGAAAATGAGAGCATTTTATATATTGGATATTAAATGAGTCATTCGTGTGAAAAAGCGATTGGTTAATTACATTTTAAGCTTTCAGCCTGTAGTCTTTGGAGAAAGGAAAAATAAAAAATATATATTTCAAAGTATACGAAAACTTAAATGTAATATTGCAAATGTTACAACGAAATATTATTTTATTTAATATCCCGAGGACTGATCTCTTGGTTTCATTTTGAATTCAAAGTATTTTTAAGAGCTCGAATGGCATTCGGTCTTTGTAATTAAATTCGTTGCTGCATTTTATTTGTCGCACAAATACCGAGAATATTAAATATCATTAAAACGAAAGGTGTTGACAGGCCTCAGATACCTTGAATTGCATTTGCCCGCGATTTAATTAAATTTCGATTGTTCTTTATTTTTCATTTGAGTGAGTTGAAAATTATTTGGTTGCAGAATTTTCCAGTTACAAACCGATTGAATTATTTGTGTGCCTCAACGATACATTTAATATTCATTGATGCCTGCAAAATAATTATTATGTGCTCTCATAATTTATGCAGATTTTGGAAATGATTTTAGCAACTTGTTAAATAATATATACATTTTTATTAAATTACTCGATAGGAGGTGATTTGTCCATCTGTTTGATGATTTTATATCAAATTGTAATTAAAAGGAAACACATAATCTTCGTATTATCACTTTAATGACACTTTAAAGCGTTCTCAACTCTCAGGAGGGAAATATCAGACTGCTACAGCACTTTTGTAACAAGAATTTCAATCAAATTCCATCTTATATGATTAGGCATTCAAAATGTCCTTTGTCTTGTCTATTTATTTGCCACATTTTCCGTCTTCCTCATTTCCACCCTCTTCTCTACGCCTGTGGGCTGGTTTGGGTGGGGTTGACATTTTATGATTGATTGATTTCTGTTTGCTATCAATTATGCATAACATTTTGCACGCTTCGGCAGCTTTTGCTGCTGAACAGCAGCAGCAGGGTCGGCCGTTGTCATTATTTTGTTAAAATTATTTTAATGAAATTTCAATGATAATATAATTTTGCGGGCTTCTGTTTTGGTCTCTTCTCTGTGTATATATATGAATTGTGAGTGTGTCTGGTGTCTCTGCCACTGAAATTGAGATGGTAAATTATTCATAGAATACACAATTCATTTCATTTTTAATTGCCCGAGAAACTGAAGCGTGTGTCAAATGATATTTCAAGTAATTACCGATAATGATCATTGATTCAATATACCCGTAGGTTAATTGTAACGTAGGAATTATTTTGCATATGAAAATTATTTGAGCTTGAGTTTCTCGAGATTGTTATAATTAGCATCACCGATTTATCCTTGTGTTTTCCTCACCTGACCCACAAAAATGATTTAGAAAATTGTTTTACCTAGCTGGGGCTAATTATAAAATCATTTCATTACCTATTTCCCATTCCATCAATAGGCATCATTCTGTCACTCATTTTTTGGCTCTTCTTTTAAGCCAGACGACCTTGAAGTGACAACATTGATTAACACGTTGTCAAAAGGCAAAATATTTTCGTTCATTAAAAATGTACTTTGTACGGTTGTTTAATTTATAAGAAACATTTTTGTGTGCTGAGTGCAGAATTTTTTATTTTCAATATTATGCTTAAAAAAAAAAAACCTGCATATCCCATCTCTTGGTGCTTCGACTAATTAGGTTGACCTAGTGACACTTGGATATATATAAAAATCATGAAAGAAAATACAAAATATTTTAATTAGGTTATGTTTCAATGAAAACATTTAAATATTGGGGATTGGATAGATAGAAAGGTTAAAAAGAATGAAGTACAGAAAGAAGGCAAGTATACATATAAAAAGAGAATTTGGAATGGGAAAGTAGAAAGGAATACTTAATAAACATATTTAAATTTGTTGAGGATATCAAACGAAAGTTAAGCTCATTTTCTTTAGCAATGTAAAACTATTGGTTAAAAGAAATCAAAATGGAATCATAAAATCTGTGACTTTCAAAGTAAACGGTCTTGGTTTTTTTTCCTACTCTCCTTATTTTTATATGTTTGTTTGCCCAAGTCGGTTTCAATCAAAATAAATAAATTTGTATAAAAAAATGTCCAGAAACACATATTTATATTTATTTTTAATTTTTAGCTATACTTTACTCCAAAACTATTATCCACCAATCGTTTTCTTTTGAACGAAGTTCCGGGGCATAAACTAAATTGGCATCCCCGCGATCCAAACAAGTTGACAGTTCACCCCGATGACGCATTTGTCGAAACTGCAAGACCACAGAAACCTTCAAAACAACATTTGATTGACCACTCAAAAGCGGCCCCTTGACAGTTTTAGGCATTTTGGCATTTTGCTTATGGCGCAAAAGCTCTTCCTGCTAACCCACACACACACACGCACGCCACATCATGATTGCATAACACCCACACACACCCATACACTCGCTAGCAAAATAATTGATCCCATTGTGCTTGAATTGTAGTGCGTTTGGGTGTGTGTGTGTGTGCTGCGTGTTGTGTTGTTGTGTATGTGTGCGTGTGTGTGTGTTGACAGAAGCAGGCGGCCAGGACATGTGACATCCTGCCGCTGAAGCCCCACAAATTCTCTGCCGTTGACAGTCGCCCCTTTAGCCGCCTCCCTACCCCTCTGTTCTGAAACCCAGCCCCCTTCGCATTGTCATAGGCGTCGACTTGCTGAAATTGGCTTTTGTACAGCGGTCGAGAGAAAAAAGGGGGGTGCGAGTAAAAAAAAAACATACGAGGGAATGCCAACCCAACAATAGCTAAATGCAAAAATATTTTTCACACAAATCGTGGCTCGTCGCTCTTTCATATTCAGTTTTATAGATTGGAGGGCGGCAACACACAAAAACTAATGACGAAATGTTTGATTTTGACGTTTTTATTGATTTGTGAAGTGCACTCTGCATACATGTGTCCCCTATGCACAAAATGGAATTTGAAATATGGAATGCAACTGACTGCGGAATGTCCCTAATGAGGCCCGGAGTGCTCGTCAAATTGTATCAAAAGGGAAATTTACTCAAATTTTAAAACAAATAATATTCTATATTTTAAAGGGGAAGCCATTTGATTTTATATTCCATTTTTATATTTGGTAGCTGCATTTTATATTTGGTAGCTGCATTGCTGAAGCTTGTTTGCTAGCTCTTTTTTTGTCTGTCTGAAAATGTGTTAAGCACATCTGTGCCAGTCCTTGGGAATATTACAGAAAAAATCAGAGTTATGGTATCGGAAAAATAAACCTATCAAATAAGGGAATGATTATAATTAACTAGGGATCAGGGAAATATGTTTGAAATCATTTTCTTCGTTATAATTACCCTTGCTATTGAAAAATCATTAAAAAATGAGAAAAAATTACCAATTTCGATAAAAAAAAAGTATTTTACCAGCAATACAATTTTTAGACCTCATATCCCAAAGCTGTTATAAATAGGTACTAACTAAAGATCCATACCCCAAAATTCCTTTCAACTGGTCACTCTAAAAAACTGCTTTAAGTGCCAGCCATTTTTAAATACTCCCAACAAAGCTCTCAAATATTTTAGTTTCTATTTTCTTGTATTTCAACGATCAAAAATGCATAAATGTCAACTTGCCTTTAACAAAAGAAGAACGAAGTATATGAAAAAATGGCTAGAATATATCGCAATGTCCAATAGCCAATGAAAAAATAAATAAACAAAAGTAAAACAGGAGTATCAGCATCGATGGCCACAACAACAAGGACAACAACGAAAAATCTTTCAATAAAACAATTTACTCAATTGGCTCAATGACTCGTCGAGACTTTGGAGCTGTATTTTTTACCCTTGTTGTTTTGTTTGCAGTTTTTATGAGGCAGCGTCGGCGATGGCAGACAAAGGCCAAAGTAGCGGTTGGGGAAAAATAAATGGGGAGAGGTAACTTCTATTTAGTTATGTGGCTTGTTTCATAGGACACCAGAAACAATAAAAGTGGGGAAAAGCAGAGCGGTAGAAAAGAAATAAAATGAAAAAAGAAGGAAGAGCCTGTTGATTTCACCGATAACTGTATAGAAATTCTCTAAAATATATAAGTTATGGAAAAAATTCCACCATTTGCTTATAATTCTCAACTATTCATTTGGAAATATGAAAATTATTATAATGAAAATGCAATTCTGACTCGAAATAATTTCTAATAAATATATTTCTTTTTATATATAATAAAAAACTATAATCCAAACATTCTTTGTTCGATTACATTTTTGAAAGTGCCAATATACCTTGAAAAATCTTTCAGTACAGGGTATGAGAAGCCCATGGGGCTGCAGTTTTTATTTGTCCGCTGACGGCGTCGTCGTCGCCGCCGCCTACTACACATTTCCATTTTTCCAACCCCCCCCCCCCCCCCCCCAGTTTTTTTTTAAACTTCTTTCAATTTTGCCAATATTTCTACAGTTTTTATTTACCTACCTGGGGTGCTCCTCTTCTGCTGGCGTCGCGTTGCATGTGTGTCGCTGTCGTTTGGCGCCATTGTGTCCTTGTGCCATCATTTCCCCACCCCCCCTTGAACCCGCCGCCCTTTTCGACCCCCTTTTTCTCCCCCTCTGTGTACTGTTTCAATTTAGCGCATGTCGTCATAGCAGCCATTGATGCATAAATAATGGAGATGTGTGGGTGGCATCGCAGGGAGTGTAGCGTTTTGTTGGACTAGCTTTAACTGTCAGTCAGTCTGCCAGGCGCTGGCTATTATTTCTTTTTTTTTTTATTTTCTCCTTGCCTCCATTTTGGGTACCCAAAACTCCCAGGATCAGTTTCCCTCTAACTGCATTTTTTTCGCTGGATATTCCAGTTTCTTTATGCACTGGGTGGTCTCCTTTTTCTGCCTTTGTTTGCCCTTGTGTGCTGAGCCATTCAGAATTGTCGCTTTATTTGCCATTCAAAACAATTTTTATCGATTGTCCTGTGTGCGCTATGCGAACAATTTAACGGGATTTAATAAAAATGTAGATGGTTTTTAAGTTAAATGTTTGTTTATCATTGAATGAAATGGTGGGTATACCTAGCAAAGGGATGTAAACTCAGAAGCCTTAACTCCTGTGCGAAAGGCCAATTGTTCAGCATTGGGGTTTTAATTGCCTGGTTGGATATTCAAAACCTTCAAATTGAACTCCCATTGAATTTGGGCAATTTCGCCACCTGTCTAGCTGCCTAGCTGCCCAGCTGGTCTGCGGAGCACGCACTGCGTATGCGTGATATGCCTGTGCTAACAATCAACATGGCGAGCTGATGCCAAGAATTGAGCCAATCATACAGACTTTAGCTTGGCCTTCTGCCACTGCCAGTCGGATAAAGGAACCCCTTCCCCCTGGAAAACCAGGGAAAATCGAGGAAAACAGAAGCTGTTGCTGTTGCTGCTCAAAAACTCAATTAAAACGCCTGCGAATGTGTGCGTTCGTGTCAATTAGTTAGTTAGGCCCCGAAAACCAACCAAACCAGCCAATTATATTTTTGCAACACAATTTACGCATGAGTCTGCACACAAAAATATGCTCAATAACCTATTAGTAAAATTTAATTATGAATTGAATTATGGGGAAAACAGGGAGAGAGAGGTGAATTGGCCATAACCATTCAGTTGGCTCGCTCAGCTGTACTGTAGAATATACACAAATATGTTTAAATTGGTTGGAATTCGGACAGGCTCTCGACCAAAAACCAAACAAAATCGGTTAAGGTATTCGGTGAAGGGTTAAAATGAGCTTAGGGCCAAATATATTTCTTACAATCCACATTTTAGTTTGTAAAATTATTCAAACAAATAATGATAACAAATTTTAAACTCATGATTATGATAATAATTTATATTGTTTGATAATTTGGTTAAGCTTTCACAATTAAATTCCATAATAAATTCGAGTAAAAAAATTAATTTATGTTCTTGATTATTTCCCACACTTTCCCAACCTGATACCGATATTACCTGCAGCTGATTTATCGACATCATAAAGTGTCTGGCTGCACTACGTGCCTCTCATTTAATCCAGTCTCATGCGAGATTTACCCTCAATCATAAACAATCAAGGAGTGGAGAAAGTTTTTGCAGAATATCTTTTGAAAATACACTCGACCACCCTCCGTTCTTATCTACAGTATCCATTGGATTTGTCCTTCGACTGTTTGTGTGTGTGTGCAATGTATCCTTAAGTCGACCGGGAGATTCTATAAACTCTTGCAATTTTGCCATTGGCACTTAATAAAACCTAAACAAGTAAAATTCTTAAATGGCAATAAATGTTTGGTGCGGGCGATGCGTAGTGTGGAATCTGCTGTATTACACATGTGCAAATATAGAGCCAATTAATTATTATGAAATCCGGTTTTGCAGCAGCCCATTTCAGGCAATTTCAAGTGGCATTTGAAAATCATTTAAGCAACAAGAAGAATAGGAGGAATATATATTTCTGGTAAATATTTTCGATGCATGCGTGTGTTTGTTATTGTTATGGCCATTGGAGGCAAATCCCAGAATGCAAGTTTGCATCTCCCGGGTGGCAAGTGTTATGTTTGCTCTGCTGCTTAAGCAGCACTTTGGTCCCAGATGCTTCTGCTTTTGCTTTTGCTTTACTTTTAATAAACAATATACATTTACAGTAAATAATTGCCCGGGATCTCTGTTCTTGCCAGCTGAATTTATTTCATCCAGTATCTTCTCTTCTGTCTCGACATTTATTTACATATCATGTGTGGACTTCTGCGGATGGCTGCCTTGCATTTGAATTTGAATTCAATAAATTGCTTTCAATTTTCTTTCTTTGGATTAGCATTTGACCAGTTTTGTGGCTTTGGACTGCTGATTGCCATGAATTAGAAATGGTCAAAGGGCAAAATGTAAAAGTAAAACGCAAATCGGCAAAACTAAACCAAGAATCAGCAAAAATGTCACATTAATCCCAAAACTTGCTGCAAATGCCGGATGCATGAATCACATACATATAGAGTAGATATATATATTCAGTAACCAGACAACAATGTGCTCAATTAAATACACAAAACCGAATCCAAAAAAAAGATTCCAGATTCCACCCCAGACTTGGCAAACAAACTTTTTAGCTGTGATGGATGCAACAAGAGTCCAATGACAATTTTCTTCTTTTCCTTACCCTGGGCGCCATCCGAAACGAAAAATCTGTCTACTCCAGTCGCCCTCGCCGAGGCTCTGAGGAGTCTCAGTTTCAGACTCTCGGGGTTATGGCTGAAATGGGGGCAAAACTCTTAATTAAATTGAATTGTTTGCCATGTGTTTTTGCCAGTCCAGACGCTCAGACAATAGCCAACAGTGAGGATAACCGAAATTGGGAGCAACAGGAGGATTGGATAGGTTTTTCTGAGAGAAAAATCCTGCAGCCACAGCAACAATTCCCAGCTTGCCACGGGAAATTATGATGATGGCATTTTCACTTTCGGTCTAGTCAAGTGTGCAGCGAATTCAGTTTACAAGATTTTATAATGATTGGAATTTCTGCTGACCGGCATAAAATTGTTATTCTTATTTCTTTGTGTTATCTGCATATTTTTGAAAAAGTTTGTATAAATATGTTTTTGAATTTATTCTGAATCGACCACACTCTTAAATCTTTCACCAAGCGATTGGTGTTTATTTAAGCTGTACCTGGATTTTGATTGATTTTCACCTTGTCCTTTTTTCTTTCTTATCCAAACAAAAATTTACATTTTCATTGGTGTAAATGGTCTTGGATATTTTGGACCCTTTAGCAAAAACATTGGCCAGTTTACAATGGATGTATATCCTTTGTTCGCAGAAGTTTCTGTAAAATAGCAACAGTATAACCTTAAGCTGCTGGTCCCTAACTCCTTTTGTTTATTAAAACTTCGATGTGAAACTGCTTTGTGTGATTTGTGGCTATTGTTGGCTTGCTTATGGGTATTTGCATACAACACGTTTTGATGAAATGGATATTTGGTTAAGTCAGACTACAGCTCTTGTTTGATTTACTTTTTGGAATCAACCATTGAGCAATGTTAAATAGATAGTGAGAAATGCAATTTATATATTAGAGTGACCAGGTGATACTTTGTTATCTGTTACAAATAAATTATAAGATTTATTTAAAATAAATGCTGTTAATATATTAATATTCTTATTACCATACCATTGAGGACATTTGAGTGCGTAAAAGTAATTCCAGAATAATTGAAAAGCCACAAGGCAAATTGGCATACCCAACGAATTAAACAAGGATGTTGAGAAGGCAAGAGTGAAATAGAATTCGAGGAACTCTGTGAAACTTTATTGCTGCCATGCAATTACAGCTCCGAGCACAGCAGCCAACTCAGAGGAATTTCCATTTTTGATGCCACTGATGTCAGGCCATATCCACCTCTGCATTCCGGTATTCTTCAACATCCAACCACCAATCTCCAACCTACTGAACTTCCATCATCCCGTTTCACATCCGGTTCTGTTGCCTGTGAGAATTTCGCTTTGTTTTGTCGCCGTGCGGTCGCATAAATTAGCGCAACTTTAATCTGATTTTAATTGGGGGTGGCAGCGTGCAAAAAGGGAGAAACGGGGGCGGAAGACCAAAGAGGTTTAGCTGCTAAATCCTTGTTCTTTCTATGGGCTTAGAATTCTTCTCATTGCTGTTTTCGCTGTGAAATATTAATGAAAGGAGAGCCGGATGAGAGCATCAAGTGGGACAAGGACTAGGAGAGCTTAGAAGACACATCCCTTTCCACTACCAGCTTATCTTTTTCCCCTTCCCCAGGCAAAAGTTGTAGATAAATTTAACCCTCACCCACTCCATGTTGTCCTCCCGTGTCCTTTGGCCCCCCCCCCTTTGATATTTATATTTATTTGTTCAAGTTTTGAAAAGCGTAATTTGCTCTTTTAATTTCATTTCACGTTCTATTTGCTTGCCTGGTGATTCATGGGCGCGCTCAAAGGGGTCTTTTATATGTATCATCGTGGGGCTTTATGTTGGTTCACCTTTTAATAGGCTTTACTGAGTGTCAGAACGGAGATATGAATAGGTTTGTTTTTAGGAAATGCGTTTAAGAGTTTTTATAGCTAGAACTTGTCTTAAAAGTGCTGAAACACGTGTATTATTAAATATTATAATGTTTCTCTACAAATTCGAAAAGTGTTATCGTGCAAATTAGGAAAAGTTTGCCCTAGTATCCCCCTTGGGCTTTAATTTTGAAAGAATTTGTGCAAATATTTCACTAAATTCTGCAAGCAGTGCCTAAAAATGCCCCGCCTGCGAGTGTATGCGTAATGAAAAGGACATGACAATGAATTAACACCCAGCAGATGGCCAAGGAAAATGGCAAACGAATCAAAACGGAATGGAATGGGGCGGTATGAATTGGGAGGGAAACGGAAGTGGGTAGAGCACAAGCCGAACGAAACGGAAGCTATCATCGTCATGGCTTTACCATGACCAGTTGGTAGCTAAAACTCTGGACTATGTCTGTGCTCGTCGCTGGGTCCTACTGCCCGTTTACACATGAAAAATTTGGTCTTTTGTTCTAATATATCGTTACTTAGTTTTTGAGGATATTGCCAATATCGATCATCAATTTATATTTCCATCTCAGTTCTGTTTGATACTGTATCGATTTTTGACCTGTAGGTCGATATATACTCCCAAAATATCTATATCATGTTTGATATATCAATAATGTATTTGATATACCAATAATGTATTTGATACACCAATAATGTATTTTATATATCGGTCCAATTTCAACCAATTACACAAAAAGTTAAGAATGGATATCTTTCGATAATATCGATATTTATAGGCTAAGTACGATGTAGTTCGATATTGAAAATTTTGATACATCAAATAACGATTATATGATATGATTTTTTTTGTCAATACATCTTCTCCGAGTTTTCTTGCCGTCATGCATAAAGAATTTTTCGATGTGTATGAGCATTTGTGTCCTGGCATGCAAGGACTATTCCGAGCGCATTTAAGGGGCGAATTTTTGTCGAAATAAAACCATAAGATGCTTGAAATGCCAAGCGAAAAATAGTTTTGACTGTTGGCTGTTCCACATGGTGGATAAGAGGGCGGTTGGCTGGCAGGGGGGCGTGGCCAGAGGAATAGCGGCTGTTGCTGTCTGCAGCGTCAGCAAAGCTCTATATACCCATCTCCCTTTCTAACTCTGCTGCCTCTGTCTCTTTCTCTTTCTCTCTCTCTAGTCAAACACAAAACCATGGCATGTGCAATTTTCATAGTAGTAATGACAGCGAATTTGTATTGGTGTGCATGTGTGCGTTATCAAAGCGCAAACAATGTCCTGCAAAGTAGCAGGATATGCCTGCCTGCATGCATGCACGTGTATGTGTGTGTATCTATGTCCTTATGCCAGTTATTCAGCGTAAATTCTGCAGCTTTTGTATGCGCACCGTCGTGCGGAAGTGTTGATAAACCCACCAACCATCCTGTCCCCCGAAAACTCAAGGACATTCCTCATCAGCCAAAAAAAAAAAGTGAACTTCATTTGCCGTTGCATACTTTGAAGGGCAGGCGAAACTTTTCCTCTGCCTTTTCATTTCGAAATCCCTTTAGGGGATAATTTTCAAGTATTTAGTGATAATTGCCCTAAGATCATTTACATTTTATGGTCATTAAACTAAAGGGAAATTACCTAACGATAATATTTGTATTAAATTAAATTAAGGATTGAATACTGTACAAATTCCCAATACAATTATTTTAATTACAGGATCATTAAAAGTTTAAATTTGTGGTGGTCGAACTATATGTCTCATTAAGCATCCGAGGTTTTTTACAAACGCTTCCGTTACTTCTCAGCAAAAAAGAAAAGTCCTTTAAATGCTTTACTTTAAGTTTGGGCTGCACTTGACATACTTATCCTCATAACTATTTTATGGGCCTCTGTTTGCTTAACCACCAAACGAATTCCACAATGCACATCGCCAGTGTGTGATGATGGAAAACTTTTTTTCCCCACCCGTGCATATTTTTCAATTTTCCGGTTTCGCCGCCCCGCCCACCACCACCGTATGACAAAAGTTTCCTCTGCTTTTTCACACTGCTGTCCGATCGCTTCAAGGACAAGTTGTTGCCGAAGCCAGAGTTGAAATATATATAAAATAAAAAAATAAATTTTTCCTTCGGCCGGATGATATATGGATAGGGCACTTGAACGCAGGCCTCTCCTGGTGACCTCTTCCGGTGCCCCTCCTCCTCCTCCGCCCCCTTTTTGCATTGCTGGGGCGTTGGCAGCCTGTGTTTTATATACCTTTGCCTGAGTGAGAGGGTAAAGGCAATATATATATATATGTACAATTCATTCTCTGTTTTATTTTCGCAGCAGTTGTTTTCAGTTGATTTTTACACTATTTTCCTTGTACGGAAAACTTTAACCCCACCGCCAGGACACTCGCTCTCTCTTTTGGTTTTGCGCAAACAATACTTCAAGGTTGTTGGAAATGGGTTTTCGGTGCGGTCTGAGTTGGGTCTGCGTGTGCTATTGGAAATGTCGGGGGTCAAGAAGCGTTGTCAACTTTTATGATATGTTGAAAATGCATTGACAATGCTGGCGAACAATGTATCGCATGTTTGTGATAAGGGCATGAAAGCAGAGGTATGGCATGAGGAACGGGGTGAGATAAGAGATTCAAATTGTTTTTTCTATTTGGTTTAGTGAAATTGGTAAGCTAGACAGCAGGTTATGCCAGAGAGATTAAAATATTTTAAATAATTAGATGGAATCAATATTATTGTTCATAATATAAGGGCATGAAAGCAGAGGTATGGCATGAGGAACGGGGTGAGATAAGAGATTGATATTGTTTTTTCGATTTGGTTTAGTGAAATTGGTAAGCTAGACAGCAGGTTATGCCAGAGAGATTAAAATATTTTAAATAATTAGATGGAATCAATATTATTGTTCAATTTAAAAATAGAAAATGTAATGTTATATCAATATTGTTACTTTGGACAACTCATTATGTACAACAATCTCAGGTTTTGCCACATATTTGGCAACTTTGCTAAACTTTCATATCATGTCCGATTCTTTTGTGTTTGTCGGTATCGCCTGACTGCATTTCAATTTTAGAGATTGCAACTGTTTTTGTGTGCGTAACATTTAAAGTGCCTTGCCCTCTGGCATCATGCTGCACACACAATTCTCCATCATAACTGTCAAAAACCGACAGAAACTCATTCCATACCATACCATACCATACATTCATATATAGAGCGACACAATTGCAAAACATAAACAGAAAAGTTGTAATCACAGCTGTCCGAGGCGAGAGTATAAACCATGCCCAGATATGGTGGACCATGAGGGATCTATGGCTCTTAATGGGCAAAATGGGGCGAGGAGAATGGGGGAGTTAGTTATGAGTGATATGGGGGTTTTGCTTTTGCGAGCGATAATCATAATCAGCAGACTGTTGTTGCAACTGTCACTGCATCGCACACACACACAATTTATTTATATTTTTCCGGCCAAGCAGACGTTGCCATCATCATCGTCATCATATATGGGTCTGCCGCAGTTCTCCATCTGTTTTGCGGTTCCTGGTGATGAAACCGCAGCGGCGACACTCGTTCGTTTTAATTGTTATTGTCAAAATGCCAACTTTGATGCTTCCTCAGAAGAATGCATCTCTAAACTGACTAGATTTATAAGAATATATAACTAATTCCGAAAAGAGAATGAGGAGGTTTAAAGAAAGTGTTATCTGTAATCTTGAAAAGAGAGGAAACTTTTTGTCGTATACCATACAAATATTGTATTTTAAATTTTAATTCCAAACCCACTCCAATTTATTGTGCAAACATTGTTTTGGTCCCACTTCAAACCGAAACCTTGTTGACTAATGTAGACTGACAGTGCGTGCAGATGTGTGCAGTGGCTTATAAGTGTGACACAGAATGTGTAATTTGCACTTAATTGTCACAAATAAGCGAAAGGAATTTGTAATTTTTATTTTTACAATGTGCAATCCTCAATGGAATCGCTTCCCTTCCCTTTTTCCTCTTTGGGGTGTGATTAGCTTAGTTTCCATTACGAGGAGAGGCTTGGCCCAATTTTCTCTGCCATTTAATTAGCATTTTGTAATACATTTGTCGTAATGCCCCCGAGTATTTCATTTACCCGAGCCCCCAACACCCTTCTTTGGGGAGAACTTTTCATTTTAATTAAATTGCTTTATTGTCCAGCGGTTTGTCGGATGATTACATGGATTGCATCTGTTGGTGGAAAAGTCGACAGCGAGGCGTTCGACTTTAATGCAAATTAAGTCAGTTTGAGTGATAGATATATTTCCCAACACGATTAATCTGAAAAAAAGGTGAAGGCATACGAATGCACTTTAATGAAATTGAACTATAGAATTATATTATTGTAAGATTTATGTGCTTTTGCTTAGTTTCAATACATTTCTTAAATCATTTTTAAAAAATATATAGTTTATGTTGTATAAAATATATTTTTTAATGGTGAGCCATATTTTTTTGTAGTTTTTTAAGCACCTTCCATCTCTTCTTTGAAATCCCCTTGATCTTTGGGCGTATGTGGTTGAGAATGGGGCGTGGCATGACAATACATTTTTGTGGCATGCGGTTCGCTTTAGTGGGTGTCGACTGCTCGTTTCTTCACCTTTTTTTCCCCCTGAACTGCAAATGTGTTTATCGCCAGCACTTAACCCATTTAAGCCGGGTGCTGTGGTGTGTTTTCCTGGTCCCTAGACCACACCCAGCAAATGGAGAAAAGTGCTAAAGTTCGCCCCGTAGATTCTCCGGGGAATTGATGAACATGCGTGTGGAATATATAGATGGTGGCAATATGCTTGAGTTTGCTTATATCTAACAAATGACTGTCCCATTAAGTGGATGATGACTGGGCCAAAAATCACCCCCTTGTGCTGTCGCCTGTGCAACCATATTTAATTGCCACAAATTAATTAAATTAATGAATTGTTTGGAGAGAAGATTTCCAGTCATTTGTCTAAAAATTAGCCAAGCCATGACACATGATTTTCCTTGAAGTTCCGCTGCTAATGATTTTTCTTTTTCCCCATTTCCCAGAATATATTTTTCCCAGCTGAATGGGAAAATTAATTTTTTCTTGTTTGCGATTATTTTACGGCATAAACGAAGGGAAATATATAAAACTTTTATTAGGCTTATAAAGTTGATGTTGATTTCAGTGTTAAATTGGGTTGAAAAGAAGAAGGAGAACGGAGAGTTTTCCCGGCCTGATATCAACATTTTGCTCCCACTTTTTGTTGTGGTGCCATTTTTATGTCGCATTCAGTAAAGCCGAAGAGGAAATGGAAAATGTTCTCTCATTCCGTGTGTTTGTGGCCAGATAAAGTTGTCATTTCAGGCAGACGAATCGGATATTGTAGAATATTGGTCGTTTTGACTGCTCTGTTGTCCATTATTTCGAGAAAATCAATTACGTCAATGACAAATAAAAGTGTTCGCAAAAATAAAATCATCGTAAATGTGCGTTTATTGTTGGGGATTTAAGTGAAGGCAATTTGTACGGGAAATTAGTGCCGACAGTGCAAAAAATATTATATATACATTTAATCAAACATTTTGGGCTTATATTACAAACATAATTTTTAACATTTGTATTAATATTATTTAAAAGTAAAATTTTAATTACATTGTTTAGCAACGTTTCTTTCTAAGACATATCCTTTTCATTTTGGGACCAGTTAAAAAACGATTAGTTTTTTGTAGCCATATTTTCACCCTGACCGGTTTCATCGATTTATTCTTGGTTATATAACAGCCATTGATCATTTCACAGGCTCAAAGCGAACGACTTTAATCGCAAATACATTTATATATTATGACATCAGCTCGAAGCCCACGCCCCATAAATCTCTCCGAGAAGTGGGGGAAAATTGAGGAAAAATGGAACACTTGTTGCCGTGCCCCTCCCACTTTTTCAATGCCATCTGTTGGGGGTAATAAACATGGCGCCTCATCTTCCCGCCCCGCAGATTCTATCCCAGAATTCCATAAAAACCCACCAAAAAAGCTCTGGAAAACATTCGCTGTCGTCTCGGCTAAACAATAAATGTCATATGGTTGGCACATCAACACTTTATGTGCTTCACTGGCCCCCAAAAATGTCCTTGCTCTTATTTTCCTTGGTATGGGTCAGCCAAATGAAAATCTTTACACGCTTTTAATTTCCTTGCTCCCCAAAGTATGCAGAAAATGTCTTCCCATCACACTTTCACTTAGTCTGACTGTTCATAGCATTTTTATAGCCCAAATGAAATAAAACAAGAAAGAACGCTATAGTCGAGTGCCTCGACTATCAGATACCCGTTACTCAGCTTAAGGGACCAAAGGGAAATGGAAATAAGCAAGCAGCAAAGCAAGACTGAAATGCGCCACCTACCGGAGGTAGACAGATTTAAGCGTTATGGGCTTTAGGGTGGGCGTGGCAAATTTTTTTTTGGTCAATCGATAGGTATTGACGAGACCGATACAGTTCAGTTAAAATTTTGTATCTAGCATGAAAATTGTGGGCGCCACAGGCTTGGGCGGTTTGTGGGCGTTAGAGTGGGCGTGGCATATTCGCGTATCAAAATTGCGCTGCGTACAAAGCTACGGAATCTAAATCTGAAATCCTGATTCTATATCTTTGATAGTTTCCGAGATATCCACGTTCATATTTACGATTTTTTGAAGTTTGGGGGCGGTTTGTGGGCGATAAAGTGGGCGTGGCAAACTTTTTTTTACTCAATCGATAGGTATTGATGAGAACAATACATTTCAGTTAAAATTTTTATTCTAGCATCAAAACTGTAGGAGCCACAGTTTTGGGCGGTTTGTGGGCGTAAAAGTGGGCGTGGCACTCTACTGAAACAAACTTGCGCTGCGTAAGAAGCTCAGAAATCTGCACGCCAAATCTCAATAGCCTAGCTCTCATAGTTTCCAAGATCTCAGCGTTCATCCGGACAGACAGACGGACAGACGGACAGACGGACAGACGGACAGACGGACAGACGGACAGACGGACAGACGGACAGACGGACAGACGGACATGGCTAGATCGACTCGGCTAGTGATCCTGATCAAGAATATATATACTTTATGGGGTCGGAAACGCTTCCTTCTGCCTGTTACATACTTTCCGACGAATCTAGTATACCCTTTTACTCTACGAGTAACGGGTATAATTATGACCAGCAGAAAATTAAGAATGTGAAAGAGCAGAAAAAGGGACGGAGACATATAAACAAAGCTTGGCGTTCATCCTTCGTCACACCCACATATCATCCCTTCTTTGGACACTTGTTCCGTCACCTACTTGGATCTGTTCCATATATAATGTATTATATATATATTATATACCCATTAGTTGGTAAATACAAGATTAAATCGATTTAAGAATGACATTTAAAAGCTTCAAAGTTTGGAAATCCTCGAGAATGATTTATATATATAAATTTTTTTTTGAAAATATTTTTTTTTAAAATGGTTTTGGAGTTAGTAAGAAGTATACAAAGTTCTTAAATAATTTCTATATATATTTCTATAATTTCCCTTAGATGACTAAGAAAGGAAGACCTGAATTACCCTTTCTTACTCTGCTTTCTAGTTTACGACTTCAATTTGGCCAAATGAGTCGTTAATTTTGACTTTTCATGGGCCATACCACCCCTCTTTACTCGTCTTTTCGCATTTGGCCAATGGCAGAGTTAGTTTCCTTTTTGGGCCCACTTTTATTGTAATTTTGTGGCCTTTAATTGAATTTTATTAGCAGTTGTACTTATTATTTGCTCAGCTCGAATTCCCCTTGCCTCCCAACTGCCCATTTAATTGTACACTTTATTTGCTGGGCAGGAAAATGGGGCAGAATGGTGGATCGGTTTCTGGTTTCTGTTTATGGGGTAGTTTCTTCACTTCCACTCTTGGGACTTTTCTCCCTTAGTTTGGCTCTATTACAGCCTGTGTGCGCATCTAATGAGAGTTTGTTTTAGTCGGGAAAACCCGCAGAATTGAAATCAAAGAAGCCCTTGAAAGTAATGTATTTCTCTATTACTTGTTTCTGGCTTTCTGGGCCACCCATTTTCCTACAGAAATGTATTCTTTGGGAACAGAACCTCTTTAAATGTTTAAAGTTAAGTGGTTTATACTTTATTATATTTTATAAAATGCCTTTTCATTCTTTTTACTTTCAGGTAAGGGCTTTAAGAACTTTCGACGTTATATTTAAATATTTATAAGGGGTAAGCCATAAATAATTTTTAATTTTAAAGAAACTAAATCTTAAGTTAAACTTGATCGTAAAATCTGTTACTAACCTTAATGCAACGGTTTTAAAAGGAAGTACTTTGCTGATTTCATTATAAATAATTAACAGATTAATTTACATAAACTACATAAGAGTAACTGAAAACCCATATTGCCGATGCGACTTTAGATTATGGTCGATATCTTTTCGTACGAATGTTATTTTTGCGCTTCTTTCGCGTGATCAACTTAACATATCGAACTTTAGTTCGACCCCTAGATCTAGTGGGTCTAGATTTATGTCCCTTTGAGGAATTGGTATAGGAATTTGTAGTGGGTTTCGACCAACTGTTGCTCATTGTGGGGCTAGTTAAGGAAGGCTGCCAAGGCTGGGAAATCATCTCATTGGAGTTGCTGTAGGGATCATAGTTTCCCCCTCCATCATAACCAGACACTGGGCTATGGGCATCATTTAGAAAATCCTCCATTGTTGGTAGTGATGGCGAGATGCTATTATCCTGTCCGCTAAATGCCACAGCACTATCATAACCCTGGGCATGATCCTGATCCATTTCTTCCGATCCTGATGGATTATATCCACCATATTTATGGGGCGTACTCATCACCATCACTTCCTCATAGTCCTCATGTTGGGGTTGCTCATCCTGATAGTCATCAAAGTTTTCCGACAGATCCTCATCTTGATAATAATACGGTTTACTCTTAAAGTAATTGGAATATTCCTTGATTGGATTTTTAAGCTTCGAACTAGACTTCTTTCGTTTGCGTCGTCCACCGAATTTCGAAAGATATTCTTTTTGCAGAGCCTCAAGGAAATTGTTATTGAGTAAAGAGTTACTCTCCACTTGATTATCCTCGGCGGAAGTATCGTCATCTTCAGTTTTGTGGGGTGTGAAAATTTGTTGTAGCAATTGTTGTTGCTTGGCCAACTTTAAAATCGGAGGTCTCATTGTCGTTGTGGTAGTGGTTTCACTCAAGGCCGATTCCTGATTGTAATTATCGAACAATGCAGGTCCATAGTTTGGCATCAAATTGGTGGGCGTTGGCATCAGAGTGGGCGTGGCTGCCGTGCCCATTAGCTGCATTAAATTGGGTACCATTGGCCCAGAGCTACCCACTGATGTTGTATAGCCCAAAAGTTGCACATGAGGTTTTCCCGGGAATTTTGGATGCAACGCAGCGATCGTTGTGGGTGGTGGTGCCGGAATTGGATGGATTTTTCGAGGTAATTTGTAGACATTATGGAAATGCGTATGCTGACGTACCACCTCCGGCATATGAAGACGGATGTGGACGCTGGAATGAATTGAACTAGGATTAAGTTATCAAACATGAGTACTTTTCTTACCGTTCCCCGCTACTTCCGCCCGGAACCGCCTGGCAACCCCCGAAGTTCAGGAGCAGTAGTATCCATGTGCCACAGAAGGCGATCCAGAGAACGGTGGAAGACGAATGGTGTTTCAGGATATCCAGATCCATGGCTCCATAACTTATGTGTGCGCTGGCTGTCGACCGACTTGTGACGCATCTCTCTGGTCAGTCGCCCACTTTTATTGCCTTGCAGCCGGAGCAGATTCAATTTCATCGGCTTGGGATGAGATGCTCACTGAACGGAAAAGGTGGGTTGGGTGGCTACCTCATCAGCCAGGGAAGTAGAGGAGAGGAGAACTACATCTCAACCTCACGTTTCCAATTGCGATTTTCATTTTGCAGCTTCCAATTTGTGGCGTTGCCTCCCTCTGACTTCCTTCCTTTGATATCTCTCTTGCTCTCTCTATCTTTGATATTCGATAGGTTTGAAAGTCGAGCGACAGACGACAGACATGCGGATTTCCATGGAAAGCCCCAGTCCGGTTTGGTTGGAGCAGCGGCGCATGCGTAACGTTTTCAATTTCAATTTACATCTATTTGTTTTTGTCTACGCACTTTGCTCGCTGACTTCATTTTTGTGCTGCCTGTCTCTTTCTATTTGTCCTGCTTTGGCCTCTCTTTCTGTCTGGCTCATGCGGTCTTTTTCTTTGCGGTATAGCTTTTTATGAAGCCGGAAAAATGCTCAAATAGGAGCATCCCAAACGAAGACCCTGAAAAGCTAACAAGGCTTCCAGAAAGTCGATCATATAAGGAAAATATTTTTGGGAGTAAAGTACTTTTTCATTCAGAACTCATCTGCTAGAAGTTATATCAAGAACGAAGTGTTCTTAAAAATTTCATTGCGCTAAGGTAAGAGACAAGGAGACATCGCCATCCCACCTTTTTCCTATCTTATCAGCATAAATATTAATCCCCTCAAAAGTTTGAAGTATGAGGCAACATTTTTAAAGGTTCTGTTTTACAATCTTCCATGATAGTTATCCGCTACTTTAACGACTTTTACTTGAAGTCCTTGAATTGAATTTTAAGCAACCCACGCTCCCCTTTTATGTCCTCTTTTACTCACTCTTTATCACTTATTTTTGCTGGATTCAGTTTGGCTTTTGTTTTCTGCCAGTCGGTGGGGGAAAGTCTTACTTAACCTTGGTAAAGTGCCAAAAAGACTTGGTAAGCTAAACGCAGCTAAACAGAAAATGCAGCCAAGTAACTTCCAAGCCACTAACTGCAGATGAAAAGTGAAGGAAATTTTTTTTTGGGGGGGGGGGGGGGGGGGGGGTGGTTATGGTGAAATGATGTGTCCCTTTCTGCCCTTCCGCAACCAACGAACGCATTTTTGGCAGCCAAAACGAGGAGTCAATGAAAGTGTTTTCGTTCAAGGATAACCAGAAACTTTTACCCAACCGAAAAAGGTCTTAAGCTGCTTAGCCTGAATTTAACATTTAAGATCGGAAGCCAGGCCAAAGTGAAAGGTTCTCCAGGTTATGTCTAGCCACAGTCTGTTCACAGTTTATTGCTCCGCGTTTATTGGTTAAGTAAAGTAAGTGGGATAGGGGGGAAAAAAAACCTGGCTAAAAGGAGAGGTGAAAAAATAATAAGCGTTCAATGGCTTTTTGCACTTACATCATCCATAATAGTTGGCGGCATTCGGGTAATCATCTCTCGCAATGATGATGATAATGACGATAATGCGTGAAAAAGGCAGCCACAAGTAAAGGAAAAATAACTATAGCATCCGTCAGCGCGGTAAGCACCTAACAACCGACAGCAAAAATCACAATCATCCACCGTTAAATCCAAGCAGCTTAGAACATGTACAAAAATATTACGTGAAAATGGAGGGAACGGATGAAAAGCATTTTCGTTATAGAGAACATTGAATGCCCTGAACTCTCAGTAAATAAAATGAACAAAGAAATGTTTATAGTAATATATTATATTCAAAAATACATTTAATATATCCAAAAGTTTATAGATATTTTTTAATAGTTAATATTTGTACATAATAATTTTTGGTCTTATATAATATTAAAGTCGTACATCTTCTTCAATACTTATACATAAAACAGTATAAAAGGCGAAAAAGTTAGCTAGTGAGGAGAGAACAACAGCGTAAAGATTAACAAGTCATGATTATTAGTTTGAAGAGAGCTATAAAAAGGGGGCTGGGTAAATCATAGGAAATCGGGGGCGGCGAAAGAATCAGACAGAGTGGGCGGTGAAGTTTCTTTATTCGAGCCCACGAAAGGAGCATGTTAAATGGTTTTGGGATGGAGAGATGATTTTCAGCTTCCTCTCATTCTATGGTTGCAAATTGTATGTGTGTGTTGCGACTTTTGGCTGACCTTTTTTAAGTGGTTTTCGGTCTTAGCCAAAGTTTTCCGGCATCCGTTGGAGTTTTTTTTTGTGTTTTTTCCTCAAAGCCATTAACACGTATGGGCCATAGATGTTGTTGTTAATGCTACCAGCAACTTCACGAAGAGCAACTCTTGACCCTGGCGCATCTTTTTGCGCCTGGAGATTTTAGAGTTACTAGTAGCAATAGTGTATAAAATATGTAGATCAGGCCAACTGGTTTTCATTGCCAAGGAATCGTCTTTCTTTTCTTATATGTTGGAAACATTAGGTTCCTTAAAAAAGAAATTTAAATAGAAAGGAATTTATATTTGTTTTGGAATAACGTAGCCAAAATAAATAATTGACGACATATTCATAAAGGTATATATATTAAAAACCCTATAGCTTGTCAATAACTCCACCTAACTAATCTGGAGGTTGGCAACATGTTGCCAGTCTGACCTTGGCCTTAACTTTGAGCCAAGCTCAACAACATGTTCGTAGTGAGACAGCAACAAGTTTGCATCGTTTGTATGGCTTTTCTGTATGCTAATGAGCGATGTTGCTTTTGCCTACCCATGTGCCAGTGGTTTGTGTCTTGGCTCAAAGCCTGGGTCAATGTCTTGCTTTTGACCATTGTTACCGCTTTCCGTCTCTTTCGCTGCTGTTACGCACTTTGCGTTTAAGTTTAATTGTTGTTTATGCGAGCATTATTTGCTTTACTATTATATTAAGTACCATCATGAGTAGTGGGTCTTAGTTTTCCACCTGGGTCAATGCCCACCTTGATCGCCAGTCTTTATTGTATTTTCGTTACAGCCTACCTTTCTACATTTTCATTCCCTTTTCCGCTTGCCTTTTCATTCACATATTATAGCAATTTGTTGTAGACCTCAGTGTCGATTGGCACTGACCATTCTTGGGAATCATTAAAATTATAAAATGATGATGTCACGTTTGGGGTGTTAAGCCCGCCCCCTTTTCTCTCTTCCTCTTTTCACCTCATGTATCATATCCGGCGGTTTGTTTGTTTAGCAAGTTCTATTCATTCTGTTTGTTGTGTACTTTTGTCCACAATTCTTTATTCGTCACGGGCCAATTTTATATGGAAAGTCAGATGGAAAAAAAAAACAACTAGGAAGCAGAATAAAATTCCTCTCACTAGCGAAATGAAAGCCAGTCACTTTAACATTTTTAAATAATCAAGAAAGTATTTGTTTTAACAAATATAATCATAACTCCCTATTAAACCAAACCCAACTGCTATGCATCTTTAACTGTACAGTGCTTGTATAACTGTGGTTATTACACCAAGCAATTTGCCATCCATCTCATTACCCGCAAAGTTCCGAAAACAATTTGCATAGTTTTCCAAGTGAACTGGAAAAACTTGCTACAGCAAGAATAAGAAGTTGATAAATGGAAATGGACGTGAGGGAGAAAAAGAGAGGGAACGAGGAAAAAAATAGAACAAAAACTTTAGCCCCAGCCATTTGAATAATTACAATCGATGGCAATAAATTGAAGCGATTCGCTGGGATTTCTTTGATGATACACTAACTTGAATAAAGTGGCAAGAGTTTCGACCATTAAATGGGTTGGTTCTATAATGGTAATTGGTTTATGTGCTGTGGAGTATAAAATCAATAGGAATTTAACTATAAGTTAAAGATTTATCGTTCTTTTTAGTTATCAAAATATTTATATGATCTTTAACAGTCAGTAACATTTTCATAAAATTCCTTTACTTAATTTGACTATCAACCTGAAGTATCTCGTATTCGTTAGCAACATCGTGAGTTATTATTCGCAGCTTTTTTTTCTCTTTGTGCAGCGTCAATATCTCAAAAGTTGTGCTATGTAAACTGGCCTAGAACAACGATGCAAACACACACTTGAATGGCCAGAAGATACCGCCGTGAATGTTAAAACCCCCTTCTTCTTTGGTCTCGGCTTTCAACTGGTTGGGAGCTCCAATTCCCCCCGCTTAACCACCTCTGTCTGCCTGAACATCTGGGCCTTCTGGCTGTGGCTTCCTGGTTGGGGTTTACTTCTTCTTTTTTATTTTTTTTTTCGGCTCCGCCGAGATTTGCAATGGCAGAAAACATGCAAAGACATTATCTCCATGTGTTTGTCTGCAGCTTTTTCCACCGCCCTGTTCTTTTGCTGATGCTGCTGCAATTTTTGTCCAAGCTGTAAATGTCGGTAAGGAAGCAAAAAAAAAAAGAAGTAAGAAGATCTGGTTTTTCCTCTGCCAGCACGGATTTTCCTCAGTTTTCTTTGCCTGTTTTTGGGTCATTGGCCAATGGTTTTTATTGGCAACTTTCTAAGCCAACTTTCCATGGTCTAAAAAGCGTCTAGAATGTGTGCAACAAGTAGGCAATTAAGTCGCACGATAATTAGCATAATAATTGGCCACATTCGATTTGATTTGTTTTTTTTTTTTTTTGCAAGTTCATTGAACGAATTGGCTTCCTCTACTATTTATTTTTCCTTTGTGTTCTTCCATAATGATTTTTCGAGAGTTGATTTCATTCGATCCGGGATGGTTCGTGCCGCTAATGTGTATTTGATTAATTAAATTAATCAACTGCTCGATCTGCGAACAACGCATAAATAAATCTATAAATAAAATTGATGAGGGTCCTCCTTAGGGGTCCACTTGCTATCTTCGCTGTCTGTACTAAACTGTTGACACCAGCGGATACATATGTGTTTGCTTTTTTTTTATTAAGGCTAAGAGTGGATCCAGTATGGTGTTAATATTTTTTTGATGGGTTTCTTGACTTTGGGTTACGTCAGCGGTAACACAAGATATAGTTTCGGGAAAATGTTTTGATAAAAGTCATAAATGAGAGTTGAGGGGCAGCGATTGAAGTTTGTGCAATATAAGTTGTTAATGGAGTGCTTAAGGTCGTTAATGTGATGGTCTTACGACGGTGGATTAGTTTTATGTTAACTATCGATAAATGTTCTCATTAAGATAAGGTAATAAAGTGGTTTTCATTAGAAATATGCAAACGGGTGGCGATTTCTCTCCATGCACTAAATCCAATTTCTTGCATTTTAAAAATCTCCCCTCTAGCCGGGCAAATGGCACGCCTTTTCAACATTAATTAGAAATGTTTACTAATCTAAACTGAAACTATCAAGGACCAACATCCACAGCAGTGTAACCAGGAAAAAAGGAGAAGGGCATAGGAAAAACTAAGGTCAACACCAAAGCCCGAAACCGACACTGAATTTGGACTGACTCCTGAACTGAAACGGCCGCAGTGACTCCCAAACTGTCTGCTTCCACCCACACACCCGCACAACCACGCACACATTGACACACCGAAACCGACACACAGTGGATAACAATTTGTAAAAACAACACTCGAGTTCAACTTTAAGTAAACATGAAGCGAGAACTACATAAATGAGTTTGCTAAAAACTCGGCACGAAAAAGTTGTCTTCTATCTCCCCCGCAGAAAAAAAAAGAAAAAACCAGAAGCTGGTTGGGAAAGGTCTATTAGAAAAGGGGATTTTGGGTATCATTTCTAACTATGTAGGTTATGAAAAAAAAAAAAATGTTTGTAACATTGCAAAAAAAAATACTTAGAGTTATGTTTTTTAAATGTCTTAAAGTCTTAAATACATTTTTAATTAGGCCGTTTTTAATTGACGTTCGGCCAATAAACTCTTATAATCTCTTGATATAGGGTATCACAAATAGACTTAAATAAGGTGTAGTCTACGAAGCGATAAAAGTTTGTCTCCGTGTGAATGACACGGCAATGGTTGAATGCCCAGAGTATGTGTGCACTTTTTTTTTGTGTTGTGTCTGTTTGGGTGTTCCTCTTCCACCGTGTCCACATTATTCTCACACTTTTCAGAGTGGACACAGCGCAAGAACCACGATGGTATCAAAAAAGGGGTTTGGTTGGGGATAGATTGTGCTTTTATGCTGTGACACTTTTGTAGACTCACTCCGACCTCAGTGCCCCCGCCTTCCCGTCGTTTTTTGTAGTATTTTTTGCCCAGCGCACCTAACCACACTCATGATATCAAAAAACTTTGCCGACATGTAGAAGAAGCAGAACAAGCCGAAGCTGGAGATGTAGAAGAAGACCCGATGATAGCACTGATGTGTGAAAAGGGGCGGGCAGTTGGGTTTCGGGGCGGGGCGGGTTTTGGATGGATGGATATATGTATAGAGATGGAGTTGACAACTCTGGTTTGTTTGCCACGCCGCCTCGGGGCAATTCCAATTAATGTCTGAAGCGTTTTCACGCCGCCACTTTGATTGATGCACAAAATAATTATAAATGTTTTAAAATGCTAGAGATTATTAACAGATTAAGCTCCAAAATAAGGTAGCAAAAAAAGAGGAAAAATACATTTTAATTTGATTCCATAAAGCCAGTAAACTTACACATTTCAAAACCTTTTGAAAATGTTATGTAGCTTCTTACTGAATATCTTTACCATTAAAAATTTTAATATCAACTAAATTCAGATTAAGTCTTTACCCAAAAGTTTTTACTATATTCAAACCAAAGTTTAGTGTTAAAAATAGAAATAAATATATAAAATCAAATTAGCTATTAAATTTGGCAAAACCCATAGATGTTAATCAACGTAACGTTCGACAGTTTTAATATATTTTTCTTTACCCAATCCTAACTGATTGATCTTAATATTATAATAGTTTTTGTTTCCTTACTTGAAAATGGGTATTTAATTTATTAATAACAAAATTTAGTGCTTTAATTAAAAATTTTAATTGACATTAATAATTTTTAAGTAGCTTTCGATCGTTTCAAATATATTACTCTTTCCAAACGTAGCTGATTGATCTGTCTCCCCTAGTAAGACCCCCTCTCCAAGCCCACTGATTTCAAGCATCATTAGGAGGGAGAGAAAAATGCGCAGAGTTTCGCCCATTATGATATCGCTGGGAAGTCATCTAATGTGACTTTTTCCCCCACGTTGGCGCGAAACGAACTGGAAAATCTGCAATGACGAGGCGACGACGGCGACAATTTGATTTCAGGGCAGCGACGACAGCTTTTCACGGCCTTAATGGGTTAACATTAGGCGACTTGTCGGCTCAGATTTGCATGCAAATTGTTAACTCATTTTGCACGTGTCTGCGCCCCATTGCGAGTGTTTGTCTTGGCTTTAATCATGTCGCTGTCTATTAGGGTAACCCGGGGTTATGTTACCTGGAATTTGGTGCTAAATTAAGGCAATCAGCAAACTATAGTGAGCTATGTTGGCGAAGAACAAGCATTATAATTTATTTAAAGTGAATCGAAGTTAGATACATTTTTAAAATTGTTTTTATAATCTCTAGCATTAAAATATCCCTTCAATTACTTATGAATTCAGTAAGAAGGCAACCCTCGGCAAGTCGAATTTTCAATTGAGTTTTCAACCCCCTCCCTGTAAATGAACTGTAAATCGAATTTAATGTTTGCAATTTTGTTTCCCCTTGTTTCTCAATTTTTTCTCATTTTGCCAAATCATATCAGAATCAATTATAAAACTATTAAGGACCAACCCTTAGATATCCTAGCCCTATGCAATCCAGTCTGTCACACGCACCAGGAGGCTACCCTTCCCCCATTTTTTCCACCCACAAAACCTCCAACCTCCCTCCACCGATCATCCCACCCAGCTGGACTGCTGGCCATTAAGCTTGTCATCAAACGTTACAAATTAATTACATTCGCAGCGAGAGAGAGAGAGCTTCTGGCCAAAGGGAAACGCGGCTAGCGCTCCTCATTTCAGTTCAGTTCAGTTCAGTTCAGTTGGATGTTCAGTACCAATTCCCCTTTTAGCCGGTTCCTATTCCTCTCGTTGTGTACGCTCCATTAAAACTAAAAAATGCAATTACATATAACGCCTGCGGGGCCACAGCAACCGTAATAGCAATAGCGAAAGCATCAGAAAAACCAGCAGGAGCAGAAAGGGGAGCAGGAGCAGGAGCAGTTACAGGGCCAAGGAGCAGTTACAGCCGAAGGATACTGGCGATGAGTTGATGAAACAACGTTAGCCAAGCGCTCATGGCCATGTCCCTGTCCTCCTGATGATGATGATTCTCTGGGTCTGCTCTGCACAGGAGAAAAGTGTCGCTTAAAATGCACAAAAAATATAAATCTAATTATACCAACAAACATGTTTTTTAAATGAAAATTTAAATCTAATTAGATTTAAAAAATAATATTTTTAATACAATCTCAAAACAATGTATTCTGTTCTCCACTTGGAAGACATAAAAATGGGAGAATTATCAATGAAGAATGAAGAATTATCAATGAGAATAACTATCAAAGAATTTGTAATATAAAAGTGTTAAGAATTTTTTTCCACTGTACACATTTTGTTTTCAACTTGATATTGGCAATGAGGGGTTGAGTTGCTCTGCACATTTTTAATTACATTTGTCAGTTGTTAGTTAGTTGTTAAGTAAAAATATTAATGCATTTTGTGGCCAGGAAATGGAGACTTGATGAACTCTTATCTAAAAGCTTTTAATATCATGGGGTAACTTAAAGTTAGCTAACAAAAAATAACAAATTTAGTTAGTTACCCGAAATGATTGTAAGATTAAAATCATCACTGAAATTAAATCAACAATTTTTGCTGCTAAAAAGTATGCAATGCATTTTTGCCGGAATGTTATAAATAAGAATTTGTGTAACCCACACTGTATACCATAACTTAACCCGTTTTGTTTCGGTTTATACCGCAGTATTTTCTACTCCGGTTGAGATTTACTGCTGCTTAAATTTTCCAACCAGTCTGACGGATGGAAATCAAACAAAATGCGCATTTTTCTGCGGTTCTACGGGGGGTTCCTGAAATTGAATGAAAATAACTGACGTTATCTGGGGCGTTAGTCCAAGTTGCGGAGATGCCAAGTTGCCGCAATGGTTGCAGCACTCGGTGTCGCCTCACTTTGTTTTTTCCACAGACACGAAGCGAGTGACATCCTTGAAGGCGATGACGATACTTTTGCCGTCTCCTGTTGCTTTTCCCTCCTCCCTGTTTCCCGCCCCACTTTCCCACCGCCCGTGTTCGTGGCTCTGTGTTTTTAGGAGTTTATTATCATTACTCTGCCATATGGCGAAAATATCCCACGAATGTCGGAGCAATGGGGTTCTGTTGGGATGGCACTGGCTGACGTCAGCTAGTGCTGCGCCACCATCATCATCATTATCACCGTTTTCATTATCATCATCGTCCTTGTCGCCATGATTGTTGCTCTGTTTACACTCCCCACTTTTGCCCTCTCAAATTTTCTGTGTCTGGTTCTCGTCATCATCATCATCATCATCATCATCATCATCATCAGTGCTATCTGCATAACTCATCGTAGCTGTCGGGGGTTAAGAGGGCGTGGAGCTTTTCGGGGTTAACTGCTGGCTTGCGTTTTCCATGGTTTTAAAACAGTAAACTATCCATAGGATTAACTAATTTGAACTTCAGGTGATTAGAACAATAGGAATATTAAATAAAAAATATATATTTAAAATTATCTCGCAACTAATTTAAATAGTAATTAAAAGTAAAGTGTCTTAAAGCTTTATTTTTAATATTGTTTGGTTTACAGAAAATGGATTAGCATACTTTATAGCACCAAAATATTATTCAAATTATATAGATATAAATTATAGATTATAAATTATATAGATATAAAAGAATAGGTCATAATTAAATTTAATTGGATGTAGCAGTTGGTTTATTGCAAGCTGTTCAAAATATGATATTCAAATATGTTTCTTAAAAGAGAATTTCAAAATGTGTTTCGTTCCTTCCAGTTTTAACTGTAATTCCAAGTGTGTGCAGTAGAGAAGCACGTTAAGGCAGACTGAGGGATAGGGTTGCCATGTTCTGCACATTTCTAAAACGTTTTTGTGTAAATGTAGCGCAAATTTCGCCTCCCAAACGCCCCAAAAAACATCCCACCCGCACACTCAAGTCTAGCGCGTGTGTTTTCATAATGCGCCATAAAGTATGCAATGTTATTTTGCGCTTGATGAATTTTTCCACGTTGCGCAGTTTTGCAATAACCACGGCACATCCTTACACCCTCTGCCACCCCCTGAGTTGTTGTGCGGGTAATAGTGTAAAGTGGCTTTCATGCAAAAGTGAATTAATGTGTATATAAGGCCCAGGACCTAGACTTTCCACAACATCAGTGAATTTGGGCATGGAAAAGCCGATCAAAAGTGTGGAGAATGCAAATGCAAAATCATAATTCCTAGTTCAAATTGAACTGTTTAAGTATTTTCCTATTAAATTCTAGATCAAAGGTTTAAAGTGAACTATTGTTTGTATAGATTAAAGTGTTTGTCGTGATTATATATTAACTAAAATACCAAACACGTTTAAATTAATATTTAATTTCTCACACTGACTATTAACATGGATGCTCCTTGCGCTTATTTATTATTCACTTCCATTTACCACTAACACTCACTCATTATTTATTCGATCATCTACTCTTTCTCACCAGCTTTTTTCCCACCTACTTCCAATAGTCCGAATGCCACAAATTCCCGAGATAAAGCAGCAACTTGGCACTCGATTCTAGCAACGAGCTCTAATTAATTTCCATTCCTGATGTTGCTTACCCTTTGTCACTTAGTCTGAAAACCCATCTATAATAGAAAAATATACCGCGTGGCTATTTGCTCCTTTTTCCTGCTCTCTGATTTTTTTTTTTTTGCTATGTTTGGTTGCCGAAGCTTTTAGCATACATATTAGATAGAGTTTACACGTAAACGTACTTCATTATTATCCAGACGAGTGTGTCGCATGCTCAAACATGCCCGAAAAAACCACCAGAGAAAACTTCAGACCCCCAACTTTCATTCACAGCTTTTCCACCTTTTTTTTCCTATAGGGAACAGCGTTGGTTAGAGAAAAAATAAATACATTAAAATGCCAGCGGGTAAAATGAAGATACAAACAAACGCATTAATACGTGACGCTGGAGCATTATTAGAAAATGTGTCTCGAAGCTGGTTACTTCTGCTTGTTCTTCTTCTTACCCACAGCTTCCGGTGCAGGACGAAGCCATCGAAGGGCGGTAAAGCGAGGGGTTAAAGGACTGCTGGAAAAGGGAATGTACGTGCGTCTATGCTGTCGAGTCCCAGGCAATATATTTTAGAATTATTTGCCTTTTTTACCACCAACTATGCGCGGTTTGCGCCTTTAACTGAGTTGGTGTCGTGATAAACTTCAAAAAAACAAATAATAAATATTTTATTTACAAGGTTAAAGGTTATAAACAGGGATATATATATATATATATCTTTTAACTTAACTAAATAATATAATTATCTTGATGTAAATAATTAAAAACAACTTGGCTTTTGAACGTATATTATTATTGAAATGTTTCATAATTTTATATTGCTTCTAAAAATATTTTTTTTTAATTTAAGAAGTATTTTTTTTTAATTTAAGAAGAATTTTTTTTTTAATTTTCAACTGTTTTTATAAAAATGTATAATGTAAATATACAAATTTTCGCATCACCAATATTTCCGCTGGTGGAACGTTCGCCATCTATCTTCTTTGGTCCTTGTCATGTCTGCTGAACGCGTACTTTTAATATGAATTTAGTCCTTTAAGTCCCGCCTGTCTGTTCGTCTATATCGAAAAGGGGGTAAAGCCAGTCCTCAGTTCCCCTTGTCTGCGATGTCTCTGTTGCACTTGCGTTTTCGATGGGTTTTTCTTTTCTCTGCGCCAATTTTGCTTTTGGCCTGGCCGCACGTTTGTTCAATATGTCAATATTACATGCAGAGTGGAGATCCCACGTCTGCCCTCAACCTCTAAGTCCCTGTTTTTGTCTGAGTGGTATTACTTATGCACTCGAAAAAATTTGAAAATATAAGGCTAAAAAAATATATAAAGTTTAAAGATAGTATTTGATTTCGAAATCTGAAAAAATAAATGTTATTTTATTCACTCAAATAATTTTGGAACTATACCTATCGAATATATTTATTTTTCGATACACATTTAATTGCAGTGCTATTTTCTGCTTGGAACTAGCTGTGCCAAAGGACGTTTTTCCGCTTTTCCCAACTTTTTTTTTCGCCTCGCCTTAAGTGACTTAATCAAATAACTTTGCATTCACTTTTTTTTTTTTTTTTTTTGTATTTTGCTCAACACTCCTTTTGTGCTTCTTCAGTGGTCTCTTCTCGCCTTTTTACGGTGTGTTTTGTGCGCTATTAAACATGACTTTATTTTTGGCTTCCACATTTTTCTTTTTTACCTCGGCTAGTGCTTCTTATTTTGCCAAATTGTCGCTATTGTATATCGAGCATAGTGGCTTTTGTTGCGGAAAGTGACACGTAGCCTGAGACATGGCATTAACTAGACTATGAAAGAAAACGAACGGGTAGTAAAATGGAAACCCCCGAAGAAAAACACTTTTGAAGAGCTTGTTTCTAGTTTTCGTTATGGGTTGCGAGAAATGAAATATAATTGCTCCATTTTGAAAGAAAAGTGTAATATTAATGACGCAAAAGAGTTAATTGTTTTATGGTATTGCAAACTTAATGAGTCAGAAATTGGACATCATATTAACAAAATTGGTAATTATTATTTGTAAACAAAACAACTTTCAATACCTCAATTCAGTTCAGTTAATATAGAAAACTAACTCGTTTCTTATAATAGACGCTCATAAGACACCACATGCCAACCCACTAACTCCCCTTAATAAAATACACACACTATTATTTATGTACCCAGCCACAGAACATGTTTTCAAGTCTTTAAAATAACCATCCTAAGCAATCCAATCACTTATCCCTTAACACCAACCAACCCTTTGCCAATCCTTTGACATCGTAAAAAAGTCTGTCGATTCCGACGACTTGTTGACTTTACTTTCTGCTGTTTCGGCGGCTTTATGTAAGCCCCTCCTCCATTCGCCCACTTCAAGCTCAACTAACCATTTGAAAATGACCTACTGAAGAGAGAGAGAAAGCATGAGGATGCGGGATAAAGACGGGGATAGCAAAGCAAGCATATTTTCCAAATTTCATTGCCTACTTTTTGGTCATCTAATCACGCAAGGAGAAGGGGAGAGAAGGGGAGCATATACCGGGGGTATACCCATCTCAGCTTACCAATTCTATTAAAATTCTTTCCCGGAAAATGGGGTAAAGAAAGAGAGAGGGAACGAGGAAGAGGGACGCACAGAGAGACAACTACATATTAGAAAAGTATTAAATTACAGTAGAATATCCCATTCTCCCCATTTTCGGAACACGCCTCTGTTTGCACAATGTCCTTGTCCAGGCCAAAGGAAAATTATATGTCCTAAAACCACCCGGACGCCTCCATCCTATTTTATCCGTAGTCCAGCAAAGTGTGAAGTCATCGCTTTATAATCAAGTTTTCCTTTCAACTTTTTCTCTTGCTGCTTGGGTTTTTTTTCTTTATTTTTACATTTTTTGTTTCTTCTTCTTTCCTGTGAGCGTTTCCTCTCCATATGTCCGTTCAAATTGTCGCCTGCCTTGTGCAAGGATGCAGGGATACATACATATACATCTTGTCCATCTTGTGGGTCCTTTTGCCAAACCGACTGCCGCCAGTCTTCTGCCCGCCTGCCATGAAAATTAAATTGACCGTAGCTGCTTAAAGTTATTAAAGTCGAGGGAAACTGTCCCACGGAAAAGCCAGTGTTTGGCCAGGAATCGTAGGCTAATAGAAATGGGGATGCTCTTTCAAGATGTCTGAAACTTTGTTGATCTATAGAAACATTTTAAAGGGTATTCTTAAAGATAATTTAAAGAACATAGTTCTGTATTTTAAAAAAGAATACAATATTATATTTCTTATAGCTTAAAGTTTTAAAGGAATATAAAATTCTGTTATTAAGTGTTAGTCTAAAGTATTCATCCGGATGATGCTGCATCCCAAAAATTCCAATGAGCTTTGAGAATAAATGGTAAAAAAACCAAAAAAACATGTGATATGTTTCTAGTATATAAAACCTAACATTTTAAACACATTCTGTATTTCAAAAAAAGTATTTCTGATAAGTCTACTAAATCTAATATTATAATCCTTAACAAGGGTTGACATTTTTTTTTAAATCATTTATTGGTGGTTTATCTAAAGAGTATTTAACCGGATGTGGCTGCATCCCAAAAATTCCAATAAGCTTTGAGAAAAAATGTTAAAAAAAGGAGATGTTGTGACAAGTTTCTAGCCAGGATTCACTTTGACTCAGTCAGCACTAAAGTGGGAAGACAGGATGGAATCCGTACGTCGTCTTCGGGGGTCCTCAGCCTATGTCCAATGGGCAATGTGATGGGATGGGATGTGTCAACTGGTCGGTTGCGGTCTATTTGAGGCGACTCCAATGACATCAGCAGAGACAAAGGAGGGCAGAAGTAGAATGAAGGGAATGAAATGCTGGTGCAAATTTGTCGGCTTTTCCTCCAGCACTTCCCATTGATTTCCGAGGGAAAATGAGTGGAGAGTACCCAGAGAAAATTCCAAATGAGTTGGCTCATCTGCTGAAAGGAGGTTGGGTTGGGTTGGGTTGGTTTGGTTTGGATTTTCCTGCCACTAAGTATGCTTCTTCAATATTTGTTGATGAGGCTCATTTTTCCCGTCATTGGCGTGTCACTTTCACTTTGCTCGCTTTGTTTACCTTTTCTTTTTTTCTCTCCCTGGCTTTTCATAATTTTGCTTTGCATACTTTTTGCGGTTGGGTAACTTTGCTGTTGCTGATTAAATCTGCACACACACACACAACCTCGGAGAATTTTCTTTTAATTTTCCTCTCTTTTTTTTGTTGCCTGCACTCATTTCGTGTTTACTTTTAATTTGGTTAAATGAGGCATAAGTGAACACGAAAAATAATAATTTTTTTAAGTGCGTTATAATTTTAATCAACTTGAGAGTAAGTATAAAAAGTAAGGGAATATAAAATGGAATGTTGTGGGGTGGAGGGAATGTTAAAAATGAAGCTGAACGCATTAGTATTTTTCCTCAAGCCAAAATAATATCAATTACTAATGATGTTGCATATTTTCTTTTCTTTACAGGTACGTGTGGGTTATTATTGAAGCTGTGTCTTAGAAATGTGATACAATTATGTAAGTTTCAGTAACTACTGGCAATAAGTTAAAGAGGTTTAAGTTCTCAAACAGAAATTATCTTCCATTTAACGAAGTTTAATTTTATTTCCATTAAATCGCGAAACTTATTGTTCATCCGAAGTAAATATTTTTACAGCAAGCGAAAAATAGCATTTTGTCTTCTCATTCATTCATCAATCCATAAAACAATGCCTCATTACACAGTGAAAGCGGGCAACTAAATCTAATTGTATATAATAGGTGCGATATGTGCGTGACTGTACTTTTGAAATATCTGTGCTAATTTAACATAAGGTGTCTTCGAAATTCCAATTCCTTTAATTTGACTCAAGAGAGAATCGTAAACGTAAATGCCTTTTCAAGGTGTGACTTCATTACCTTTTATTATATTGTTTACTTAAGCGTAGCTTTTGTTTATCACTCCTTCTCATTCTCAGCCTTTTGGTATTCACATCACATTGTTGCGATTTAAATACACTTTATTTAAATACTTTTGTTGACACCTTTTCGAGCCTTTGTTTTTGTTTACTTATTTTTGGCTGTTATGTGGTTTGCGTCTGTGCCAATTTTAAATTTAATTGAAGCAAAAAGGTTTTTCATTGTCATATTTTTTTTTGTTTTTATTTTTTGTACTGCATACTCTGTTTTGAAAGTTTTGTATTGTACCTTTGCTTTGTAATTTTGCGACCCATTGATTATTTTTTTTAAATTATAAAAAGAGGGTTTTATATATGTAATATTCACCTACTTAAAAAGAAAAATCGTTTTTATATCACTGTATGTATTATAGGTCTACATATATCATTTACATATGATGTGGTAATAAAAAATTCCTAATGATATTTATTAAAGAAAAATTAGTAGCATAATTAGTATATTTAAAAAGAACAACTATCTAGCAACTATTTGTTTAGGTATTTTGGGTTCCTAGGGTATTTCAAAGTTCCCGTTTTTAAAAGCATTATACTTATAACATTTGTTTTTACACTCTACTCTTTGCTTTGACATTCATTTTATTTGCATTGTCTGAAATTCGACATTGGCTGGCTTCCAGTTCTGTCCAAAATATCCATGAAAACGTTGCATCTTTTTTGTTGGCTTTTTGCTGCCCCTGTTTTTTGGGCGTCCTACGTGTTTGGCGCAATCAAAATTGCATTTGCTGCCATTGAAACTGCCTGTTAGGTGGATCACTAAAAAATACGTCGAGAAAAATATGCGTATTTTAAAATTAATTCATTTGGACTAATTTCATTTCCATTTGCATGATACATTTCACATGCTTTTCAATTTTTTGTTTTGTTTCAAGCATTTGAAATTGAAATGAATTTAATAATAGGTAAATACGTGGAGTGGGATTTTATGTTTCTTGCAAAATAATTCAATTAAAAGTGTTCTTTTATTTTAATTTGATTTGTTTTTTCCGACCAAACGAAAATATCACATCCCCTGGACTATAAGAAATCGAAATAAAAAAGTACATAATTGAAAAATCATAAAAAAAAGAGAGAACGAGACAAAAACGCAAATACAAATGGTATTCAATTCGTGGAGGAAAAATGTCAAACATTGTACCAAATGTCAATTAAACATTCCACCAGGAGGAGGAGCGAGAACAAATAGATGGGTTAACAGAGAGGGATGGTGATAGGGAGGACTACTCCCCCCAGTCAACAATCAAAATCAAATTGATTTTTAATTAATTTTCGCCACATTTTTTCTCTCTTTCTGTCCTTGTCTGCCGCTCGATGTCCCACTCGCTCGGTTGCATAAAAAAAATGTGAGAAGTGATTGAAGTAAATGAATGAGAATTGCTCTGAATTGGTTGACCAAGCCACCGAGGTGGGTGTGGGTTCAATGGCGGGTTCTTGTCTTGTCAACTATTATAAATTCAATTTAGATATGCCATTCGATGAATGCCAAAAGGGCGAATGGACGGTCCGTTGGGAGACAAATGAATGATGGTTGTGCCAGCTGATGAATAGCGAATACAAAATTGGAAATGATAGTTAAAAGATGGTTGACGATAGGAGAATCTGTACATACACTTAAATTATTATCACAAAAAATTTAAAAGTGTACGAAATTCATGGAAATATATCAAATATATAAGAACATAAGATTTATATGATGAATTTACAGGGATACTATATTTTTAAAACAAATTTTCATGGAGATATACACAATATTTTATATTTATTTTTATTATCTCAGCAGCTCTTCAAAATATATGTTCTCCCTGACGCCCGGCAAACAACATGGCAAACCACAAATACAGTAATCCCTATCTAAACTTTGGCCAAAAGCCAACTACAAACTTTTTCGTATAACCCTTTTTTATGTTATAACCAACACCAACTGTTCTGAAAAAAGTTGCACCCAAATAAATTGTGGAATATTTCGTATTTATTTGAGGACGTTATTCAATTACCTGACAACCCTGCCACTCGACTCCACCGACTGACACACTTGAAACTTCAGTGCAACACCCACCCACCCGTTGCCACGCCCCCCTTTTGATAGTGCGCCCCCTTCTGACGTATCTGGTAGGGCACTTCACTTTGGTGTGAATTGCAAATGAAATGCATTGTGGGTGAGATATATGTACAGGGCGAGTCACACACGCATGCAGGCGTTGACTTAACGTTATCGATAGGCCCTTGACAGGCTAAACGAATTTATTTTACAAAACAAAACCGTTGGCACCATCTATAGTTTAGGGGAAAATTTTTATAGAGAGGAATGAAGTGAAATATGTCATGTGAAAATAGAATTGAGAAGAAAAGGTATGGGCGAGGAACAAATTCCATTTAAAAAAATACCTTTGATGTAGGTTATTGAAACGTAAGATAGTTTATCACTGCTGCAATTAATAACTTTAAAATACCTATCCTACATAAGCACAGAGAGAAATATCCAAGAACATTGTTCTTGAATTGAGAACATTCGTTCTTAAAAACCGTGTAAGAACGAAATGGTGAGAAGAGAAAAGTTGAATTGACTTTATTTAACAACTTTTAAGTATACACTACGGACTGAACTAATAGTTTATTTGTGGAGATATACAATATATATAAATACCGCCAATTGAACTTGATTCGAGCAAAATAAAAACATTTTCAACTCAGATGAGGACGTCAGAATTTTCTCTGTGAGGGTATGCTAAACGTGTTTGAAAATCCACTTATGTAAAAGCACTCATTTTAAGGAATTATCTTCTGTGAGAATATGCAATTCAAGTCTTAGTTGCTAATTGCTAGGGCATAAAAAGGAAAACCCCAAGGAACTAAGCTGGGTATTATGGCTTCTTCTCCTTTTATGGCTCATTACAAAGTATGAAATCTGTAGAGTCAAGTCGAAGGACCGAGCTGGCCAAAATGCAGTTAGGCAGGTCGTGGTAGCTTGAAAATATTTTTAGGCCAAGAACCCGATCAACGCTAATGATGACGATGATGCTTGATCATAATGATCTCATATGGTTTTTGTTGCCATCTGAACTGAACGTAATTCGTGCGGTGAACGAACTCCCCAATCAAAGTGGTTTGACTGGAATACAAAGGTAGTAGGTGCCCAAAGAGCCGAAAGAGAGGGCAGCTAAAAGATAGAGAGAGATGGGGAGCTTGACAGGCAGCTTTTTTGAATGTCATTGTCGGGGTTTTGGCGAGAGCGGGAGATCACTATTGTCTCTCCATCTCTCTCCCTCTCTCGGTTTGCATAATTTTCTTGGGGGCCAGCTTCTTCTTCTTCTTCTTTCTCTGTGCTAATTTCTCATGTGCTGCGTGCAATGAACTTGTGAGCTAGAAAAAAAAAGAAGGAAGCAAAATAATATAACCAAACAAACTAGAAACTACCGCTTAATTACCGATACCATGTTGCAGCAACATGTTTACGGCAACAAGTTGTTGCCGCTGTCGGTTTGGATTTGTGCTAAATGCAGTTCCTGCACTTGCAAAAAACCAGAATAATAATTGAGTTCTGGGGAAAAATTCTTTATAGAGCTAGTACTGTTAGTACTGCAAAAACATTCTATTGTACTCTTTTTACCATTACCTTAGGATTTATTTTTACAAATATTGCGGTTCATTGAAAATACATTTAGTATTATTTTTTATAATAATAATATAATATAGCATTTCGATGTAAGCACAATTACGCCTTATCACGCTATGAGTGCTAAAGATAGGATAGACTTTTATTCAATACATTTCTGCATTGTTATCTCGAAAACCGTATTTTAAAATAATGATAATTTTCTACAGTGCACTCCTTGTCTCAAGAACCGTTAGATTCTTCTGAGCGGACGGCAGGAAAAGAAAGAATGTTGTTGTGCCCATTTGGGTAAATGTGGTTGATAATGGTCAAGAGGATAATGACGATGTAGATGGATATTCCATTTATTGCCAACAATTTTCCAGTTTTCATATATGGAAGAGGCCTCTAGTTTCAGGTCCCCATCCTACTTACCATCCCCCTTACTCATCGTTCTTCTCGTGCGTGAAATCGGCTTTGCTTGTTACCAAGTATTCCGTGTTTTTGTTGCGTTTTTTTTCACACTCAAAAAGCTTCAGCTTTGATGTTGCGAGGTACGAACCTTACTTAATTTGTAATTTAGTGCGCTCCGGGTTTTCGAATAATTTTTTTTTCGTTGCTGATCTGTTTCGTATTTCCCCCCACCGCCTGTTTTAACTTTTCCCCAACATTTCTCGGTTCTCGGCTTAATTTGTTTAGTCACACTTTGTTGAAGAAGTCAACAAACTCCGCATGGGTTTGCTTAATATATAATACTCTCAACTCGACGCAGTCAACGAAACTTTTTTTCGTTGCTTGGTTTATGATCATTAAAATGCTTACAAGGCGTCTGAAACTTGTCATCCAGTTGTGTATAATTAATGAAGCTCATTTTGGTTAGAATCGCTTCTACCCTTTCCTTTTTATTTTTTACCTTTTGCTTGTGATTTTTGTTGCTGGGCGAAATTAAGTTAACGGAGCTGAGAGTTGGAGTTTCTTGTATGTAAAATATGTGATTTCCCATCTTCTTTAATCTGTTGCCTTTTGAATGGGGCAAAAAGTTATACAAGATATGGATTTAAATTTCTTTTGAATTTCACCATCATATAAAATATATAAATAAATAATTCAAGTTCAAGCAATAAATTTGCATTGACTGCCTTTCAGTATAGAGCCATTATTATCATGGGTTCTTGATGACTGTATTTGTTGTTATTTCATAATATTTGATCATAGCTGAATAACTTATATGCCACCTAAAACAAAACCTTACATTCAAATTACACTATGTTTTTTTTTACTCCGCAGCCAGAAAAAAATGTAAAAATGAAGAAATTTAAGGGTTAGTAATGCTCAAAGAGTAGCTTATTATAATGATTTAAACAAGAAGTCACAATTATTCCCGGAAAGTTATATAGTATTTATCTAAAGGATTTTATTTGTTACAAAATTCTAGGTAAAAGGAAACTCGCAGCAGCTTGTTATCTTTCCGTTCTAAAGAACTTCTTAGCCCCTGGAAGCCTTATAAATGTACCTTATTGTATGCGCCTTTGGGCAACCTGTTAACGTTCTGTATTTCTCCGAATTTGCCGCTTTTTCTTCAGCGGAAGTGGCGAACAAAAACAGTGCATACATTTATCTATGCAGCTCACACCGCCCACAAAACCCACCCATCACCCACCACCCACCGCCTCCGCCCTTTAACCTTGTGGTGATTTTCTACAAAAGATAACTGCGCTTTTCCTTGCGGCAGCTGGCAATGCCGTACTCTCTTCTCTTCTACCATGAGACTAGTCTTTTGATTTTGTATAAGAGTTCGCTCAACTCTCCAAGGGAAAAAGCAACAGTTCGCTCTCTGTGATTTCACGACCTCTCTTTTATTTTTGGGGTGTGCCGCCGCGGCGGAAAAACGTCAACAACAAGTGTTTTCCCTCAATTCTACAAAGCAAAAGAGACTCTCTTCTACCCAATTCTCTTCTAATATATTGCATTCTTCGGCTCTCCACTTCGTTTCGGTTCGTTTCTTTTCGGCTTCGGCTTTGACATCGGCTTGTGGCTTCGGCTTCGCTCGTTTTATTTGGCCAAGTTGGAAAATCAGCCACATTCGAAATCAGTTCGCGATGGAAATTTGAACACAACGGTTGTCTCCGCGCATCTCGTTTCCGTTTTACAATTCGTCGTAGTCGCCGTTTTCGTGGTTTATTTATCGCGCTGAATAAATTCAAGCAACTAGCAATAAGTGTTTGACCACAGCATCCAACATTGTACAACAATTGTGCCTCCCAAAACCAAAAAAAAAACAAAAAACAAACAAAATAAATACCTACAAAACAAAAAACCCCAAAAGTGTCTGAGAAATATTACCCCAAAACAAAAAATAAAAATTGCTGGATGGATTGTGCGTGTCGTTTAATTGATTTCAAGGATTGCCAAATGGCAAAAGTAAATTGAAACTGTCGTCGTTGTCGTCGTGGTCCGGGGATTAAAAGTGCAGATTATAACACGCAGAAGGAGAAGAGCTCCCATCCGGTGTCCTCTCATCGTTATTGTGGCCGCAGTGTCACGTCTGGCAAAGAGATTGGGCTTCAATTTAATTGAAACCCAAAGGGAAATTAAAAATTAAATTCAAAAAAAAAAAACCATAACAATTTCGTGAGCAGTTTAATCACAAGTGATTGAACCTCACAAAAAAAAAAAACAAAAACAAAACAGTGAAGTTCCATTTCGCTTGTCCGGCACAATTAGCCGGAAAGTGTTGCTAAGTACCATAAACAGCAACTATAACAACTATTATCGGAGATACGGGCGCTAGCAAGATGGTGGTTTTAGAAACTGCCAGCGCCCTTTTGGGCGGCCCATACGCCCAAGGCGCCCCCGCCTTGAAAATGGTGCATAAACGCTACATTGGATTACATCAGTGGCTGGGACCAATACGCACCAAAGAGCTAAAGGAGCATATTGTAAGTTCCGCCCAACCCGAAAACATCTGTCGATAAGAAAATGATTCACTGATCTGAAATACTTTCGAAACGATTAGTTCATTTGCTTGAAAGAGAAAGAGTTTTATCCAACGTTGTTTCGATAAGAGTTCCCTTTTTAAAAATATGAAGTAAAGATATATTCTCTCCACCGATTTAAAAAAAAAAAAACAAAAAACAATGTAGAACTTCCCTGGGGTAAAGATAAATATAATCTTAAATAGGCGGCTTCAGAGTGACTTTCAAATTTTAAATATTATTAAAATAAAATATTTAAAGCTGTGTAGAGACAAACCCACTGTATAATTTTCATATGTGAGGCTTGAGTGAGTCAATAATGTAAAATTGTTTTAACATGAAATCAGAACGAAGCAAAGAACAGAAATATTTGCTCAAGAAATAAAAACACTGATAAAGATACAGATTCCTATGAAAAATATGGGTTGTAAAAAAGGTTTAAGATAGATAACTTCTAATACAACTTCAACTTTTTCTACAGTCTATTTTCTTTTATAAAACTACCGATTCTAATTCGATATTCTATATCAAAATCCCCACCCACGAAGTCAATAATTGCAGTATCTTGCAACTGTTTCCGTTGATTGTTTTCTTGATTGTTGTTGTTATTTGTATGGTACATTTTCCGCACAGTTTGGATTTCAATTGGCGATTTCGTATTTGGATGGGTGATTGATTGGCACATTGATTGATTATTTTAGTATAGGGCCAAATCTCTTTATTTACGCTTTGAATGGCATGCAACTTTTTGCATACTCATTTCTCCAATAGGATAACACAGTTAAAATCCGAAGAATCTGCGGCAGAAGAAACTGCCCTAATCTTCGGCGCAAGACTAATGAGGTTCAATGTTAGTAATTTTCCCACTGTGTGTATGCGTCTTTTTTGCGTCTGGTTATGGGTTCTATTTTTCCCACTTTTTTTTTTTTTTATTAGATAACCAGAGAGACCGAAAGGTAAGCGAAGAGTTCACTCTTGGCTCTAATTAATGTGGGTGCCTGTGTGCGTTGGTCGGTGAATTTATGGCCCAGGCTTAAATAGCATATGAATTATGCTTTGGGCCAGAACCCAAAGTGGGAGGAGCACAGAAATAGAGTGGAGGCGAGATAGAAGAGAGAGTGCATTTTCCAATTGAGTGATTTATGCGCTTTGAAAATCCCTGTAAAGTGACTAAAACAGTATACTATGGAATGGGAGAGGGTTATAGAGTACATTATCATCACCGTAGTCGATGCATAATCACAGTGCACTCTCGCTGTAAACAACATTCGAATGTTGTTTACCCACATTTGGCCCCCCAAAAAGGAGCTAAATAATAAATGTTTATAATTTGTTAAGCCTTCCTGGGCAATCTGCTAACCTTAGCAGCATCACCTCACATTTCCTATATTGCCTCAAAATCACACACATATTACGTATTCGACATGTGTTGCGCACTCAGGTTTCCATTTCTCTAGCTGCATCACAAAACCAACCGAACTGACTGACTGCCTGACGCATTTCAAAGTGCATAACCAAGTACTCAGTTCAGTTATGGCCAAAAGGGGCCAAACAGGAGGAGGAGTAGTGGTTCATATTCAAATGTTACTAAGCTCTTGCCTGTTACTTGGGGTTATTGTTTAGGGGCAAAAAGAGGGTGATCTGGGGGGTCCAAATGAGAGATGTCATTGTCAAGTGCCTGTGACACTCTGACGGTAATTAGATGGAAATTTTAGCCAAAGAACAGAGGCGAACGGAATGGTGTGAATTCGTTATGCAAATGGAAATGGATTTTATGGATCCATTGGATTAGGCTACAGTCAGATGGTGGGGAGAAAACACACCAGATATATTTGGAACTTAATATCACTAATTATATTAGGTTAGCAAGATTGTTTAAAACGTTTTTAACCTAGAGAGGTTATTTTCCCTTATTTCTAGTAACTCCATTCTATTTTCCAAGTATCACTCTCCGTATTTTTGCCTTCTCGTTCCTTAATTTCCAACTGCCTGGGTAACTTTTCAAATAGATTAACTTCCAGCCAAACTTCTCGACAACTGCAATCTGCTGCTCTCATGTCTCCAGTTGACCTGCTTAAAAGGCCCACAGAACCGCAGAACCGCAGGCAGCCTGGGGCAACAGCTGTCGTGGGTTTTCAACCACCTCGAACCCCAATTTATTCCCTCATTCCTAAGCCACAACACCGCCAACCAGCATCCACTATCCACTAACACCCCCTTTGGCAGTCAGTGGGTTAACCTCCACAAGTGGCCATGATGCCTAAGATGCTCGCATCTATCTATCCGTCTTGTCTTGTCCAACTGCAACTTGAAAACTTCACACAAGTTAAACACTGAAAAGGGCTCAAGGCGTACAGCAAGAGGCTTTTCTCCAAACTCCAAGAGGGAAAAACTTATCATCTTGTTGTTGCTGTTGCCCTTTTCTAAATGTCATTACATGAGTTGCCCTCCCAGTCGCTCCTTTAACTTGGTTTTCCATTTTTCCTATCTTTTTTTTTCTTATATTTTTTATCCAACTGCAACTTTGCCTGCAAATCGTTGTGTTGCCTCCGATTTCCTCTATCTCTCGGCACTTTTCCACGGTTCTGCTCAAGTGCATTTGGGTTATGCTAAAAACGAAGAAAAAAAAGAGATATATAATAGGGGGAGTTGTAGGAAGCGAAGAAGCTCAAGCAACGCATCTCTTGTTCGACGGAACGTAATCAATTAAATCACGCAACTTTCTATGAAATTAGTCCAGCCCAGCTAATTCAAACTAGCGATCATGACTTCTGATTGTTCAGCCGTCTTTGTGGTTGTTTTTTGCACTCTGCAGTTATTATTCTCGGTTTTCCACCTTAATCCAGATTCTTCTTAGTCTTTACTGCATCAGGGGTATTGCGTTTTTCTTGGGGGATTTTAAATACCCTTTTTTTTTAAAAACACTTAGGATTTTTTGAATAATAAGAAAAAAATACTTAAAATTACAAAAACAAAATTATTATAGTATAAAGAAAAAAATAAATAGTTATATATTTTTAGATTTATTTTTAAAATGAAAGTTTTAAAATCATGAGGGAAAATTGTTTCCTTTTTGGGTTGGGATACGCTTTTTCAAAATTAACAATTTTTTTGGTTCCTTCTATATATTATTATTATTATTATAGTTTTTATACAGAAGTTTTAAGCTTTAAAGCATTTCGAATTCGTATTTCAAATTGAAAATTCCGTTGGTATTTCTTTCATTTGCTCGTCTTTCTCTGCTTGCCTTGCAAATTGCAATTTCCAAACATAATTTCAATTATGTGCCAGCGTGTGTGAGGGCCAATGCACATGTGTCTATGGATCTGCACACCTATTTGTACCCCCTTTACCTACCTTGCAACACCTGGTTTGTTGTTATATCTCTTCTTTTCGCCTATATTGCAATTTTTCGTTTCTTATTTAGCCAACATTCGTGTTTGGTTGCAGCTGCAAGTTCTCTTGCGCTCCCCTCTCATTATTTTACACCCTTCGTAAATTAAAAGTTAATAAAAACCCACTGGTAGCTCTAATTTATTTTTAATATTTATTTTCATGTTTCTCGTACGATGAGTTTTAAATTACAGCAGAAAGAAAATTTATATGTAGAGAAAAAGAGAGCGATAGCAACTTTATTTGAGCTTCTGCTTTTTGTTGCTGCGCTGTTGTGCAGATTTTATGCATTTTTAATAAAGCAGGTGAACGGAGTAGCAGAATTTCCCGTTGGCAGCGGTGAAAATTGCAGCAAATTAGGTGCTATGGATTCTCATTCGGCGATGTGGAGGGTGAAACAGCCAGGCGGATGGAAGATGAGACCACGGTTTTCCCCCAATCCCTAGATATTTGCGATGTGTGGAAGGAAAACTGCGGTATTAACGACTTTATGTGCAGCTATGGAGCAGTCGGAAAAACTCGATGCAATGCAGAGGGTAGGGGGCGGTGAAAATCGGGGGAAAATGCGAACACCAAAGAGAAAAGATTGTGGATAAGTTTGGTTTTGATTCAGTTTATTTAAGTATTTTTTCTTTTTGCCTTTTTTGGTACGTGGCTTGGTTCAGATTTGGTTGGGTTGTGTTTTTCATTTGGCATGCAGGTGAAAACTGGAGCAAGTTTAAAAAGGGGAAATTCGAACGGATGCACGAGAAAATGATGGAGATGGAGGGTATTTTTAGCGTAATGAAGAATTGCGAACAAAAATGTTTAATTATAGACGAATTCCAAAGGAGTTTCATATTGTAAAAGCAAAGGATTTTTCCAAAAGTATTGTATTTCTCTTTATTCCTTAATCCCTCCACCACCCATAACTTCATTAAACTTTAGCTTGTAACCTTGCTTTCGAGTTTTCCAGCAACATTGTCAATTTTACGAGCTCCTAAGACTTTGAGAACTAATCCCATCGAATGCAGGCCATCAACTGCATTCGGAACGATTTTCCACCTGTGTCCAAGAGTTTGCCATTTTCCACCTGCCGCCCATTTTTCCTGAGAGTTCGGTAATGAACTTAACTCAATCGCAATATCCAGCCATTCGAACTGCACACTGCAATCGATTGCAAGTCATTATATAGTTTTTTTCCCCCGAACGGAGGGAATTTTTTAATTAATTTTCTGTCAACGCTTGCAGAAAAATAATCGAGAAGAAAATCTCTGGAAGACGACGGACAAAAGGTATCAAAAATCTCTCGTTTTATATAATTGTGTCCCAGGTCCAGTGTCCAGTCACGTGTTTCAATTTCGTTAAACGAGTGGCGACAAGGAGGAGCAAACAATAAAGTTATTAACAACATGTGTTGTCTGTCGTCGACAAATTTATACCATCATATTTTCCGCATTTGCTCCCCTGAAGAGTTTCATTTGCGAATCGGACAACATCTTGATCTTATGACTTAAAGTTGTGAATGGCTTAAAGCTGATGTAAAGGGAATGTTTTCGGTTGGGTTTAGTAAAACTGAAAGGTTCAGTAACTTGATTATCTCATGAAAGAGCAAATGAAAGCAAAAAGTCAGACCAGGAAAGCAGAAAAATCATTTTTGGATTCCAAGAAGTTTGGCGAATCGGAAGGGAACCAAAAAGTTCTACAGAAATGACAATATCACTGTGGAAAAAACATACAAATAATGAAAGTTGATTTGATTTTTATGCTGTGGTTAGATAAATAGTTGTTTAAAATTATTTGTCTTATGATTTTATAGATAATGTATAACAATGAGGGAAATAATTTTCTATGTAAGTTTACGAAATACCTCTTTTTTTAAATGATTAATTATTTTTTATTCTGATAAGTAGAGCTGATGCGGTAAACATGTAGATCCATTGGACGAGCTTATCTATCTTTAAAAGTAAGATTCCTTATAAAAAGTATTTTCCCTGAGTGCAAGAGGAGTATAATCCAGCACCACAGTTTTTGACATACTCCCATTGATATCTCATGACGTCGAACCTGAAGCTCAAACTGAAACTGAAGTTTTGAGGTAGGAGTTGTTTGTGTTTTGGCAACTCAGCGGTGGGGCTCAGCTTCAAATTTCCACCAGCCACCGAGTTTTGGCACATGAATTTGAATTCAAAGTGACAGCAGAGAAAACCGGCGAAGAACACCGAGAGATAGAAACAGAAACAGCCAAAAAAGAGGAGAAATCTTGAGTGAAAAGTTTTTTCTTCAGCTCAGACTGCAAATTGGGTTAATTAAAAACTGCTCGAGGTCATACGTAAGTCATAGCCAAAAAAAACGGTGGAAAATGGGAACCATAAAACCAGACAAAAAAGAACAGAACGCTGCTAAAAAGATGTGACAAACTTTTTCAATTAAACTTAATTCTCATTTTTCCCCCAACGCTCATCTTTTGCTGCCACTTTTTTCCAGCTGCGCTTTAAACGCCTGACAAAAAAGCGTCACAAATTGAATTTTGATCGATATATAATGCATAGACCCGAAGGATAAGTTCGTCGACGAGGGGGAAAAGCTGTAGGCATGGAAAGCAAAATGACAGCAAATTAGCAGAGGCATGAAAAAGGTCGCACCGAAACGGGAAAACTGCTGGAAAAAAGCTGGGATGAAAAGTTTATTCTTACTTTTCTTTTTCGCTATCTCCCTCTGCGAACGTTTAAAGAAGTGAGGAAAACATATAAATGGAATGTAGATAGATAACTTCTAGGCTCGATGACTGAGATAATTGGAATATCTCAGGGAGAGGTGTTAAAAAATATTTACATATATTAAAGAATTTATGGGAACCAAGCCTGGATGTTTAATGAAAGGGAAACTTGAGATTCATTCAATAAGAAATACCATAAAGCATAAAACACCCAAGCTTTTAACACCTTTCGCTGGCGTTACATCCACTAAATAAAAATTCCTTTGACACTTGCGATAGCCAAAAATTTCGCCTCCATTTTTTTCGCCTCTTCAATTGAATGTTTGACACACAAAACACAGACAACGAACTCTTTTCTATTCAAATCAGCTTTTGCCGAAAGTTTTTGATATTTTTCTCAGTTTTCTATTGCTTAATTTTGAAACATGTTAAACACTTAACAAAATTACAAAAAAAGAAATGTAGGAGTAAAGTAGAAAATTCACGCGCCAGTTTATTGAACCATGCACACATATCAGTGGTGGGATGGGGTACAACCAAAAAAAAAAGAGAATTCCTTTTTCCGACATGCAAAAAATGTTTGAATGAAAAGTAAGCAAAAGTAGCCGCCGTTTGCTCCTCCGCCAATTTTCCGCCGCCCCTCGGAAAAGTTCCCCAAAGAGTTTTCCCCCTATTTTCCCGCAGAGAGTGTCATCCATCTGCCATGCCTCTACAAATGTGCGACCATGTTACATATGCTTTTCTGGGCGTTTGTGTGTGTGTGTGTGTGTGTGTGAATTTTCCCCTTTCATCAAATGTTGGGCGCATCATTTTCCCACCCATTTCCCCCAAACCAATTCTGTCTGTGAGTCTATTTGCCAGCCGCTGTTGCATTTTGGTCTCTGTGCGCTGCATATATAAATCGATAATTTTCCGCTCAAATGTGCGGAAAATTTCGTAGCCAGGCTACAACTCCTTTTTCCATTTCCCCCCCTTTTCCCGTTTTTTTTTTATTTATTGGGTTGCCATTGCGGTGAAGCTCTCTTAGTATTTAACAATTTTAAATGGTAGAAAATTAAAAATTCTTATTTCATTATTCTAAAAATATATATTTCTACAACTACAAATGTAAATATCATTCCACAAATCATTAATTTTCGATATATAAATGAAGCAAAGAAATTGGCGCTAATATCAAAAGAACTTTGTTGTTTATTCAAGGCGCAAAAAATCTTTTAAAGTAAACCAATAAACCAATTATGCGCCAAAAGTCATAAATTTGTGTGTAAATAGTAAATATTTGAGAACATGTCTTGAATGCATGCCACCTTTATAATGATTTTTATTTGCCATTATGGTATTGGTTAACCGCCAGCAATCATATAATTATTTCACACATGTTTGCCAATTGGCTTACTCAAATATTTCCATACAACCCAAACAATTTATACTCATAATTTCTGTGTCAAAAAAAATTCAGCAAATAAAAAGCCGAATATTATGTGGCTCACTGGAAGTCAACGACCCTTCTTAAAGTAGTTTACTTCTGGTTGTGTGCGTGTGTGTTGGCCAGCTTATAAACATGTCTAAAGTCAGCTGCTGCCGGCTTAAAGTTCTTTGGCCCATGTTATTTGAATGCCACCCGTCTTTTGGCCAGTGGCTAGGAAAATCATGTTGGAAAAAATATTATGACTTGATTTCTTGGGTTTCTTATTTTTGCTGTTTCTTGTTTATTGCATGATGGCCAAGAGCTACAAGTCAGTAAGTCAATTGTCAACACTTGAAGCAGACACATTTCTTTTCTCCACATTATTATTTTTTTGCTTTTGTGGCAAGCAACTTTGGAACTGGTTTTGGTGTATATTTTATTTGATTGTTATGATTATTTGGCCATTACAAAGTTGACTAAACTTTTGGCTGATGACTGCAGAATGATTTCATTGTAATTGCTTGGAATTCGCGTGCTTCCACAAGTGGGACAGACAAAAAAGAATTTAAAAGGTTTCTAATTTATGAGATAATTATACAAAAATGCTCGCCTGTTTTAGCTGTTAAATAAATTGTTAACATGTCACTGGAATTTCAGAAAAATGATTTAATCTGTTGAATTATCGGACATCAGTTATAAGAGTTTGACCAAAAATAAATTAGATTAGGCTTGAGAATATAATAAAATAATTATCAGTAATTGTGATGTGTGTATAAAAAGGATTTTTTAAAATATTGTTTAAGGTTAAAACAAGAATTCTGCTCTTGCAATTAGTGAGATTTGTCATCAAAACGTTAACCTGTCAGAGAAAAAATAATATATACAATCAGTTCCATTGTTTTGCAATTATTTATAAAAATAATCTATTGAAATTCAAAATAACTGCAACAAAATAATTACCATTATTTATTCACGATAATTGTGATGATTTATTATGAAAAGAGGGGTTTAAAAATATTGCAAAAGTTCAAAGAAGTTCACATTTTTTTCCCGTTCTCTAGTGGTTTGTTTGTTTTTAATAAGTCTAAAGGGACAAGTTGTCGACCCAATTATGACAACAATAATGACGACGGCCACAAGAGTTCAACTTGAAACACAATTATCCAAAGGGGTTGGGCAGCCGAGCATAAAAGTATATAACAATTAAACATAAAAATGTGAAATGATAAACTCGTTTTTGTACAAATAAATTCTTCTAACCCTCCATTACTTTAATTAGTCAAATATTTAATGCACTTCTCTTTCTATGCTCCTCTTTTCCTCTTTGCTAAACCCTTTTTAGCGGGAATCCGAAGAGTAGCAAAGGGAATAGAAGGGAAATACAACAGAAAGTGGAAACATTTCCGGCTTCCGCCAAACTGTTTCCTGGCCAACGATAAAATACTTTTTTATGCCAAAGCTAATGTGTGTGTGGGGCGGGGAGGGGGCTTGGGTTCCATTTGAAAAACCTCTCGAAAACGGAGCCGTTAATTTGCGCTTTGCCTTTTGTGAAAATGGCGCATGTTTCGGTTTATTTTTTTTACCCCCTTCCTCCTATTTTAAATTTGGGTACTGATTTCTTTTTTTCTCCTTGGTTGTATTTTAAATTGTCTGCACTTAAATTGAAATTAACGAGGCGTAAATTTTTTGGTGTATGATAAAAAAAGAAGGGATACAGAAGTAGGATATTTTTTAGGACCCCGTTGCCTTGGTTTGATTCTTTGCCTTTAATTGGGCGCTAAGTGTGGAAATTTAATGCGTTTCATGTTGGGCAGCAAAAAAAAAGGAAGGGGAAAATGCCAAAAGAACGAACCCAAGAGCTGTCAGTAAGAATTATTGTGCCTGTAATGCAATGCGTGCTGCAAAGGGGGCGTGGCACATCATCACACCCACAACCGCACACTCACATAGATACACACTCACACAGACAGAAGACGACGATGCCGCCTCGGTGGAAATAAAAAGCCGCAAGGATTTATCACTTTGGCATCGCTCTCATCCCCGTGGACCCATCTCCTCCTCCATCGAGTATCTTCTGCTCTGCACTCGGCTGCTCCTTTGGTCCGAGACACATCCACATCTCATGCTAACAAGTTCTCCCCTCAACCTCAACATCCCAGCTCACTAACTGACTCTTGTGGCTGGCTTGCATGCCAGTTACTTACCTTTGGCTGGGGCAGCAGTGCAGTGAGAGAAATTCCGGAATTTAAAGAGTAATAGTGATCTTTTAAGAATAAATTTCAAAATACAGAAAATGTTAAAGAACTGCATAGAATAAAATGTTTAAGGGGGGTTAGTAATATGTTCCAAAATGATATAGGGGTAAAATATTTTACAGAGTAATATGGATCTCTTAAAAATAAATTGAAGAATTTAGAAAATATATCGGAACTACATTATATAAAATGTTTAAGGGGTAGATAAAGGGTATTAAATTTCTTTCAAATTATTATTTTAAGGATTTATAATGATCTTTTCAAAATCTACTCCAGAATCCAAAAAATGTTCCACCATTGTATAAAATGCTTAACTGGCTAATAATACGTTTCAAAATTATGTAAACAATATTTTAACATCAATATAGTCTCTTAAACTATGCAAAGATTCGGTTCTGTGTACCAAAAGTGGAAGAGTGGAGTGTGGAGAGGCAGGAGGCCAAATGAAGGATGATGAGGGGCGGGAGTCAGAGAGTTTGTGGGTGGAGATGGAAGCTTAAAATGCTCTTCTCTGCCATCTGTCGTAGCATATGTAAAAGGTATTATGGCTAAAAGCAAAAATATTGCATTCGACAGTGCAATTTGTTAGCTACGACTATTTGAATGATGTCGATGCGGAGGAGCAATGCAGAAATGGTTGGGAATTGGAGATATAATGGTTGGAGTACAGGGTAGATCTAGGGGCCCAGAGTTAGCCATATTGAGTTAAGTGCGTTTTAGATTTGATTTTGGTTTTCACCGGCATCTACCTCTTCACCCCTGTTGTGTGTTTGTTTAGTTGCACTTGTGTTCTGGCTGCTGGTGGGCACATTTCATTGATTGGTAGTTAACCCATAAGTCAGGGCATAACTACGATTTCATGTATCTACTGGATATTTTTGGCATTGGCTATGTTTTTGCTGAGGAAAATGTGTGAGGATTGGTTGAGATTTCTTGGGGATAATATACCAATAACCAAAACACCTCTTTCCTCATATTAACTATAAAGATATCTTCATTAAAAGTAAGTAAGGAGTCATAAAGGTAGCCCATAAGCGAACATCATCGTGAATCTTTTTGGAAAGCCTTCTGTGTGACAAGTATCTGTGGCAGATACATTTGGCCTGAACGTGCCCGGTACAGTGAACACGGTTCGTTCTTCTGGGAAGTATATGCCAGCTACGTGTAACGTGAGTTGGCTAAAGTATCTGACAGATACACATGCTCGTGTGCTGCCTATGAACTGACAAAGAGTCAACTTTTCAGCCTATGGCCAAACGTGCCGCCTTGAAGCGCGTTTGAAAAGTGTCAAAGTATCTAGGAGATACGACTCCGCTGCCATTTCTTTGGGTTCTTTTGTATTTTCCATGTCTTTTGCAGACAGAACGGTAAAATGTGTCACGTAAGAACAATTATGGCAACTCCCACAGACAAACTGTGTCACACGTCAGCCAACCTCAGTGAAATCACTCGTAATTCATAAATGGGAGAGAAAACGCTTTTTGGACCCCCCCTGAATAGTAGGTAGCGTTACCCATCGTCGAGCATTCGTAATGAAAATCCAATTTCATTGCATTTAAACATGGAAAGACACATACTTAGTGTGTGTGTGTGTGAAACTTTCACCCAGAAAGTATCTGCGCATCCGTATGTGTACAATTATTTATTGTGGAAAACCAGGCAGAGAAATGAGTTCTACGTGCTGCTGCGTTTGCCGCAACTGCAGTTGCAATTTTCCATTTGCAATTACTGCAGCTCCCATTCCCAGTTTTCCAGTTTCCCAGCATGATCACCAGATCATTAAGCATTTAACCCACTTTTACCCGCTTTGTTGTTCTCATTCTGGTGAATTCTAAGCTTCATTTCCTCATTGAAAATGGCTTGCAAAATGGGGTTGTCAAACGGGGAAAACAAACAATTAACATTTTATGTTCGAGCGAACAAATTTTAGAGCGCTTGGGGCAAAAAACGATTTGCGGCAAAATGCATTTTCCGGGAAAATGGCAAACTCTGTGTTTGGGCGTGGGGGGGCTCAAGTGAAAAGTGAGGAATATAATCCTCTGCAAGCTGCTGCTCATCCAAGCAATTCATAACTTTGCACTTACAAATTATTTAAGCAAATTATGCTGCTGCTGCTCTCCTGCCGTTGAATCCACTTCATCAGCCGCTTAGTAGCCCAAAAGAGCCTTTTGTAATAGGGCTCCCCCCAACCTCCCAACTGGCCGTCTAAATTTTCATTCGCATTCATAATCGTTCAGAGCTCAAAAGTGTATATAAAAAGAGGAAAAACGAGGAGAAACGTTGAAGAACTTTTGCGTAGACTGGGGCGATATGCTGGCACAAAAAATTGTAATCCCAAAGTTAAGTTCATCTAAGTTGCACTTAAACACTTTTGAAGATAGGCAAAGTGGAATGAGCTGCCAAAAACATAAAAATTGACCTAAAAATGTCTAATCCTAACTGAAAATAAGGAGGTTAGGAAATAATATATGTAAGTGTCATGTACTCATTTTAATATATATTTACAAATTTTAATATTTTTTTGAGAAGAAAACATTTCTAAACCTCTTCTGAAGTACTTGTACTTCCCTTTACAAATGTATACCGCTTATCAAGCTTCAGCAACATATTGCTCATTTAATCAGCCAACCACCAAAAAATCCATTCCCCTTGTCGTCACCAACTCGAAACCCTTTTCGACAGATTTTGCTGGCGAAACGCCTTCGCTGACAAGCGTGTAATCTCAACATAAGGGGTTGAGCGCACTAGAAGCCACCACAAAAAAAATTAAATAAAATAAAATGAGGAGGCGGGCATCAGTTTCTAACCCTTTCTGCTGAAAAAAAAGAGGGAAACCCAGCTCGCACACACGTGGCCTAGACACGTGTCATGTGGAACTGTTATCGCGAGGACTGCAGGCCTATGGAAAAAAAATCCCCAGCCGGATATCTTCCCTCATGTGTGATACAGAATCGGAGAACAGAGCTTGATGATGTCTCATAAAAATTCACTCACTCAAGATTGCAATCGAATCAATTTGTGTGAGGCATATTGAAATGGAAACCCCACGGGAATGGAGCAGATATCAAGGGGGCTATAGAACAGTTGTAGAATTGCTATTCTTGACAGTAGAGTTTTATATTTTATAAAGTGAATTAAAAATTTCATTGGAAATATTAAATTTGGTAAACAAAGCATCTCCAGGGACTTTAAATTAAAAAGAATTTAATTTAAGGAAACAAGAAAAATAATAAATGGAATTATTATATGTACAAAGCACATCGTTATGCATAATAATTTATGGAGGGCTTATAATATGAAGAATATCTTTCATTTTAATTGAATTGGAATTTATTTCTCAATAATACAATTATTGTCTTTAATTCCTTATAAATATTCTATCAATGCAAAATACATTTTACCCACATTAAAAGATTATTTGAGATGAATTTTTTTCGCGTTGCTAGATTAAATTTTCCAGTGGTGCATCAGATAAATATGATTTCCGTGTCACGTGCACGAGTTTCTGTTTGTTTTTCCTCCGGTCCAACTCCCCCGATGCCCATATTCTCCATCAATGACAAATAACCAAGGGAAACTCCCCCTCGATATTTTCGTCTTCTTTTTCCCTTCGCACACAGCTGTGAAACATTTTGTGGTCATGTTGACAGTGGAGAAGGGAGGAAGAAAAAGTTGCTTTGGGGAAAACATGTGTGTGAAATCACTTCAAACTTAGAGGAAAGCTAAGAGCCACCCGGCGAGTGTATCTGATAGATACAGATAGAAAACATATGATGCTCACTTTGGCCACCGCACAATTTATATAATGATGTCGCACTTTTGCTTTCGGGGGAATATCAATTTTGTTCTTCTTGGTACTAGTACTTTTCTTGTTGTTTGTTGTCCTGTTGTTGCATTTCGGCAATAACTATTTATTAGATACATAGATACATTGTTGTATCCGCTGCGTGCCTTTTCCTTCCTTCTTCCTGTCTCCTTCCTTCCATCCACTTTGGTTTTGACTTCTCTGTGAGCCATATACTGGTGCTCTGCTGCTGCTCTAAAATGCAATTTTATAGCTGTCAGGGGAATTTAACGCCAAGCGCGAAAATGCCAAAACCTTACATTGCCCTGCCACGCCCCCACCACTCGCCGCCCCCCGTGTCATGTTGTGCCTGCCTCCACTTTTCGCCCATCGCTTGTCTTTTGTTTACGCTGCGCTAGTTTTTGGCTAACGATAAAGTGTCAAGATATTCCTTTTTTCACTCCATTGTTTTTTTTCCCTATATATTTTTTTTTTTGGGTGGAGGAGGGGTACGACACTTGCAACAAACAATTTTCCGTTTTTTTTTTTTTGTTTGAGTTATGCATTGCGTGCAGAGCGTAAACAAAAGGAAGAAAGCGCAAAAAATGGCCAGCAAAACAACACAAAAATAGAGAACCTCTGAGCCAATATAGAAAGAAGTTTGCGTCGGAATACAAAAAAAAACCAAACCCCAAACCCCACAACACCACCCCATCTATGAACTCTCTGCACTGCGTGTGCAGATAATAAAACTAAATAAATTGATGGTCTTTGTGCAGAAACTGACAAGTTGCAGGCAAGTACGAAAAACGTTCGATGGCCATATTATACATAGATGGATACATATATATACCTACATCTATAGCTTATATAGCGGATATTCAAACCGAAAGGCAATAACAATACACACAAAAGATAGCCCAGATAGATATACACAGATATTACTTAGTTAGATGCATGGATGTCCATGGCGACGCTGGTCCTTGGTAGATGGATAGTGGATAGTGGGGAATGTCGGTCATTTATCATCGCCAAACAAATGGAAAGCGCATTGCAGGACTCCTGACGGGAATCGGGAACAAAGGAAAGTTGTTTGGGGACAATGAGGTGAGAAAGCTGAGGTTTCTATGGGAGATTTAACCAATAACAGGGCATCTAGGGAGCTTTAATAGAAATTAGTGTACTATAAAGCATAAATCTATCATGTAACCTATCTGGATTTTTTTTTTTCAATTAATAGGGCAGCATTAACCCAATTTTCCTTTCAAGGCCAACAGAAGCAACTGCGACCACTCAATTACCACACCCCCTTGTTTTATTTCCACCCACGCCCATTTCATGAGCATAAATCAACCACAAAAACGTAATTAAAACATAAACAAAAAAGCAGAGTTGCAAAGAGCAAAACAAATGGAAGGCAAAAAGTGCACAGATGTGTCCGCACAAACATTTTTTCCCCTTTATTACGAATATCTCTTCTCTAGCTCGGGGGCAAAAAGAGTAAACAAACAAAATATCAAGCCAAATTAGGGGTAAGAGGAAAAAAAAAAGTGGACCAGAAAGCTGTAGTTTACAAACAAAAACCATAAATGAAATTGAAATGAATTAAGGAAAACGGTGAATTTAACTTTAGGTTGTATTGTAAAAGCTTAAAGGGTTAAATGAATCAAATATTAATATGATTAAGACCCCCGAACATGGAAATTAAATTTAATTTGCAAAAAGAATGTAACAAACAACTGATGCCAAAAATCAAAGGATAATGAAAAGGGAAAAGGTGGTGCTAGGGATCAGCGGGAAACACACGCAAGTTCCTGATTTCTTTTTTTTTTTTGTGGAGATGAAAAGCTGGCTGGTGGCTATCAAAAATTTAAAAGCTTTTCATGTATTTCCCGCTGAGCTACAGCGAACTCCTCCGCGGATATGTAAATGATATTTTCGAGTGGACGTCAAACGCAGCCATGTTTTCCGAGCACAACCCAACACAGACCACATCCTGCCCCCCCCCTTTGGCCCAGCTTCACCTTTCTGCGAAGGCTTTTCCGCCCAGCACCACCCACTCCGCCAACATTGCGGTCGGAAAAGGCCACAGGGCAAGCGGCATTGGTTTCTGTTCCTCCTCCGTTCTATAAGCCGCTTTGCCGGCCAATTTTCATCTCGACTCCCCCGTCCTCGTGTTTGTCCCCGCCCGCTCTCCTTTTCCCTTTATAGGCATTTTAAATTTTCCATTGCCCGGATTTTCAACATTTTACAGGCCATGAATTTTTTAATAACCCCCCGCTGCAATCCCCTTGCCAAAAACGCAAGCGGCAATTTTCGCGTCAATATTTATGAGAAGCGACCAAATTGAAGTTGACAACCTGCTCGGCTCAGAATTTCGGTAAAGAGTCGACTGTCGACTTTGTGGTATCGCTTTTTGAGTTCTTATTTTAGGTTTTTTTTTTCAGAAGAAAATGCCAATCAAAGTACAAGTTTCCTTTTGTTTTCGACTTGAATGGAAATTTTAAGTTGGCTTTTGGGATGTTACAGTGAGTACTATGAATATTTCAAGGACTTACGATGAATATTCTGTTGGATCTTGGGAAGTTCTAAGGAAATCTATTTTAAATTAATCAGCAAACAGAAAATCGGGGCATAGTTTTTTTTTTAAATTTTTAAACATATATCAGAAATTTCTTAAGCAATTACGAAACTTTCGCCCACTTATGTTAATCTAAATTTATTATAAACCGCCTAGCAAGCAAAAGTCTACAGCTCTTCTAGTTTCTAAACAGAAAGATTTATTATATGCACAGTTCTCCCACCGAATGTCGTTATAAATCTTAAGACCTTAACCGTATTTATTTGTCAACATATCTGAAATTGCATTTTCCACAACCATTTCTCACACTCGTTCCTTCTCTCTCTTTCTCGTTGCAGGTAGGTGACAATGTACGTAACTTCTTTGGTGTGAAATCTCTGGCTATCTGCACTTTCAATCGCCATATCTCTCTTCTGCCTCCTGGGTGATGTACATATTCCCATTTCCATTACCTGGCTGAAAATTCTCCACAGATGGCTCCGCCACCACGACCATCAAAACATTAACCATTCAAATTGGCTTATTTATTAACAATCGCTGATTGTGTTATATAATTTTGTGCTAAACAAAATCTTCCGGCCAAGTGCGTCATTGCGCAAAAGTGGGTGGGGTGGTGAATATTAGCAATTAAATTGTATTTACTGAACTTAAAGCTTAGCAACGAATTGTTTGGGCAATTAATGGCAGGCCATAAACAGAGAACAGAGACCAGAATCCTCAAACCAGGTGAACTAAAATATATCTTACGGATTGTGCAACGGAGAGTGCCATAAATTTAGCTTGGCTAAAGATAAATGCTACTTTTCAAGGACACTACGAAATGAGTGTATTTAGATATATGCAATTAATATATGCAAGATATATGGTGGTATTTATGAGGTGGCATGGGGTTAGTCATCAATTTGCGGGGTGGCGACATTATCATCCAAGAAACGTCGCGTCATCTGTTCTATAGGATAAATTTCCTTAGAGCTGTGGTATTTATGATACTAAATTATTAGAAAAATATGTCATTAGTAGCATAAAGTTTGATATTTCGAAATCCACAAACAAAAACATGCATCGCTACCTCCATTCCAATATGTGTTTCTTAGTTTTGTTTTCTATTTTGAGTTTATTTTTACACCACACCTATTTCTGTAGCACTGCGTATAGACCTATAAATTTATTTGATTAGGAAAATTCAACTCAGTCAGCCGGACAAGCAACTAAATTTAAATACATATATCGCCTTTATATTGAATTTCTGTAGATTCATTTGCATTCAAATATTTACAAATATATGACGACCAAAAAACTCAATCAGCACGTGGAAATAGGCCTCAAATACAATAAATAATTTGCATAAAAAACAAATGTATATAGATAGGCAAATGCAAGTATAAGACTCTGGCACACACGCTGATGAAATTTATACCGGCTTTTTGAAGAATTGTTTGTGTCTGACCAAAACCCAAACAAAAGCGAATATAATATTAATAAAACAAGTTGCCAATTTATCATTTTGACTTTGAAAACAAGTCGGACAGCTTTTGATTTGATTGCTTGTGAAAGAATTTGTAGCATGACCAATCCAAAATATCTTTTGACAAGACATATCAAACTGAATGCACAAATGAAATATAGTGCAACAATAGAGTACGTACTCAATTAAAAAAGTTGAACCAGATTTTGCTTTTACCATGAGTTCGGCAACAAATATCGTTTTTAAAGCGATGATAACCAAGGAGCCATAAAAGTTATATAAAAAGTTTTTGTGAATTCAGTCAAAGCGTCATAAAATGGACACAAATACGCCATTCCATCTGCCAATTTAACTTACTAATTAACTAGATTAGTCTAGTCAGGTCGGTTTCTAAGTTCCTAAGTCCACTCATCATTCTGAATACTGCTTGACAAAAATAACCGAAATCAAAATCTATAGCAAGTTATACCTGAATGGAAAATGTCAAGATCGTAAACAAACCAAACTTTGAATGAGAAACGTGTCGTCTATATGAATTTTAATAAAATCCGCTAATCAGGTGCTGGTAATACTTCGATATAAATGTTAAAATATGTTTAGGAAATAATAAGGAGATCATTTATTGATTCAGATTAATCGGTTTTAAACTACCTCTAGTTTAATGATTTATAAAATTATCTTAAATCATAAACAATTGCAATTATTAAAGTCGTTGACTTCATTTAATTTGTTTTAACTTTCTCTTTGCTAGTAATTAAAGTTATTACATTATTAGACCATTATAGTTGGCTTGTTAAAATCAAACTGAGCAACAGTCACACTTTAAAACTTATGAGGCAACCCTCGCTAAAACCTTGCTTCACATATTTCACAATATTTTTATTTTTTAATTAGAATCAATTTTTTGTTCGTGTTTCTCTAGCTTTGGGTTTCAGTTGTATTTCTTCTGTTAATTGCTGGCTAGCAAGTTCGATTGGATTTTGGTTGGTATATATTTCTAAGCTGTCTTTACCGCAACAACGAAATATAAAACGATACGGACCGTAGGTCTAACAGAAGTGTTTTATTGGTAAGCCGACAAAGAGCCAAAAGCAGAAGAGAATTAATAGGCAACGGTAATCAAACGGAAGCGGCCAAGTTGGTCGAGCGATCTAAAGAGTTCGTTGTGTTGGTGGGTTGGCCAATTTCCGGTTGACCGACAACACGATTATGTAAATGCGCTTAGAATGCTCGAATGCAATCTACATAAAAATTATGGATCATCATTCACTTGGAAACTGTTGAGCCGTCAAAATGAACGGTAATCACGTTTTATGATAATTACGAAATCAATCGAATTAGTTTAACAAAAAGAATAGATACATGTTTTGATTTCTGACATTTTAAATTAATATTTTCTGTTAAAAAATATTAGCAGTCTTACAAATAATAAAAGTCCGTTAAAAATGCGAATGCTTCTATGATAATTAGTTGTTCGTGACATCCACTTCATTATTTTGCGGGTCTAATTAATCAAGACCTTAAAAACCCCATGTGATGTATCCGATAGCATCTGCACATGCTCTAGATTGACAAATTTCGCCTTCAAATCTTCAAGAGACCCACACTCATTAGTGTTTATCTGGCGATCTTAATCTCCGCACACTGTGTCGTTCATTTGGAAAGCTTGAAGAAGAGCTTGAAGAAACTAAAAGAGTAGGAATTAAGAATTCGCAACACGAAGAAAGAAGTCGGGACGTTAGGAGTCGGAAGAACCGGTTGAGCGAACGAATCTTCTTTGCTCATTCTCATTGCCTTCAAATGGGTGTCAATGCTGAAGAAGCGACGACACGACGGCGGCAGTCAAACAAAATGAAACCGGTTCTCCAGAACCTCCGCCGCGAAAGACCCCCTTTCTTCGGATCCGGGGTGTACGACGGTACCGTTAAGTAACGCGGTCAACATAACGGTGAACCAAAGACAGCGAAGAATCTACGTCTTTCTTCTGCCTTTGGCTTTTGACTTTGAGTTCTTTCTTGCAGATTCTTGTTTTCCTCTATCTCGACTTTCTTTTCATTTAAGCCAAAAGTGCATAAGCCAAACTCTTGTTTGTTTTTTTTTGTTTGCCTTTTCCCCCCATACCCTATTCCATCCTTTTTTGGCCAATTATTTTCGCTTGGCCTTTACGGCATTGCACAATTTCGTTCTGAGTTGGCCTGACCTGATTCTATAGCGATCCTGTAGCTCCTATTTCCAGTACTCTTTTCTTTTTTTGGTTCTTGTTCATGGCTTTGTGCTTTTTGCGGTTGTTGCAGCAAATCTGTTGGCCTTTTTGTCCAGTTTCTTCTCTTCTTTCAGTTTACCTGTGCTGTTTTTCTTGCTTCTGTTGTTGTTTTGGTTTAACGCTTTTTGACCTTAATACCGAAAGAAAGGCGTCACCTTCATGGAATGGAGAGGTGTACTACCCTCTTCTCTCCACTACCAATTTCTTGACTCGAAGTTAGTGCAAATTGAAACTGTCAGTCAAAAGGCAAAGGCAAAGGCAACGGAACCTCACCTTTCCTCTCCTTTCCATCCAAAAGCCCCAAAAACCCGTTTGCCCTGTCAGCTCTCACTTTACAATGACCCCAAGTTGCATTTAAGTTGACAATGTCAGCCTGGATTATCCAAGAAAAGAACGAAAACCATCGGAGCCAAGCTGCAGCAGAATGTAATGAAAATTGACCAAAATTCTACCAAGTACTAATAAAGATTCTTGTCTAGATAGATGTCATTAAGATTTGTTTTTCGGTTTAAATTTTAAATTACTAACAAAAAACCAAAGATCAATCTTAATGCCCATTACTCATTCTCAGATACATTTAAAACCACTTTGACATCTACTAAAGCCAACTTTCAGAGACCCCTTTCCACAGATCTTTTTTCCCCATTTCCCCCTTCGTCCCCTTAAAATGTATCAACACTATCTGTCATCAACTAAAGTGTGAAAAATCGAAATGAGACAGCAAAACAAAGCAAGAAAAACTAAAAATTTGGAAACGAAAATAAATATTGCGCTGGCACATTTTTAGCTTGCCAAAATTGTTTCGTATACAGATATGTATATATTTTCGTTTGGAATTTTCACCAGGTAAAGTTGCTGGCTACCCAAACAAAATAAAGGCGGTCACAATGTGGGCGTAGCAAACTACATATTTCTGCTTGTCTGTCTGTCTGATTTGACACTTGTCGTGAGTTTCTAGCATGATATGATGCTTATGATAATGCTGATGATGATGATTATCCGAGAAAAATACTCAGTCATAGTTTTCTGGCTCTTGATACTGCTGCCTGCATGTGAAGCTTAGACAATGTGGCTAAGGAAAAAGTGGGTTAAGACTGCGGCCATTGTTGTGTGTCGATTTTTGGCATGTGCGTCAAGTTTTCTTTTGTTACCTTTCCCCAACAGTTGGCATTGAAGCCCCCTGGTTTGTTTGCTGAAAAACAAATGCTCTAAATCTAATGAGGCTTTAAGTGGGAAAGGAAACTGCTTCCCCAGGGTTGGTTGAACTTTAAAGTAATAGTAATCGGAAAGTAAGAATTCTCAGGGATTTAAACAAAGAGCATAGAAAGTATAATTAAAATACAATGTTATGCTAATTGAGTTCAGAGAAGGTCAGCCAATTTTGGATAAACAAAGATACGTATATAATTAAATAATTATGTATTCATCCCATTCTTCGGACTCATCTTGGATTACATTTTTGACATCTGGAATTCGATCAGGTCAGGCTCTCTTAGATTTACTGCTTCTGCCACTGAACTTGACCCCAAAAATTATTTAAATCTTTTTTGATAACCAAATGAATTCCATTGATACCGCTCAGTTTAGATGGCAATTAACGTTTTCTATTTTTGTTTTTCGATCTCACTTCCGAATTCCGTATACTTGTTTAACACGAAATTCAACATATTTCACTAATTTATTTGGTTTTGTGGTGCAGTTTGACTTTAGAGTTGCCAGATCGTTTTGTGTATTTAAAATGAATTTAAAAGATGCTTAAAATTAATTTATGCTTTTGTTATTGGGATTTACCTTATGCATAAATGTTTCGTGTATAGATTCCTGAGAATTTCCACAATTTTCCCTAGAGCCACCAACTAAAAGTTTAATAAAGTTTATTCCCCTCGCCTGCCAACACAACCCAAAAAGAAATGCAGTAACGTCTACGAAACAATGGTGCAACAAGAAAAGGCTACAAAAATGGGAAAGGAAGTGGGGGCTATATGGGTAAGTTACCTGAAAAGGTAGCTCCATGGCATGACACTCAAAAGTATTTTGTATGTCAATTGCTATTCAAGCTACTCACGAAAACACTGGGCAAAGAATAAGAGTTAGGAAAAAGAAGATAGAGAAGTTCTTGCAAAGTGCCGCAAAGTTTATGAGCAGCCTTTTTTTTTTTTAATGAGTCAAGAAGTTCAGTTTTGGAGGAGAAATACAGAGGTCACCCTCGAGTTTGTTAATTAAATTCACGGCAAGTTCGAAAGAGATGGAGATGGTGGGGACTGAAATTTAGAGGGGGACCCGAAAAAAAGCTTTATAAATTTAAATGAGCCAAAACAATAGGAAAAAGAAAAAAACAGTCATGGGTGTTATGTAATATAGTAAAAGAACGATTCATAAATACAAAGCAACACATGCAACAAAATGAAACAATGCCGAACCAAAACAAGAAATATGAAATTGATGCTACTTAACCGCAAGTGGACTCCTCAAGTTCAGTTCTTTTCTCGCATTGTGGTCGCTCTTTATCCATATGATATCATTATCATTATTATTCTCATTCTTCTGCCCAGCTCTACTCAGCCCCTTTCTTCGCAGCTGGTTTTACATGTTTAGTTGGTGTGCCTTTCTTTTGGTCGTTGACTTGGCGAAAAGTTCACTGAACCCATGGCTTCAGACAAGGGAAGGAAGACGCGAAAAAGTAGGTAGTCTCCGACTTTCAAAGGGAACGGAACCTTTCCCCCAAACGGCTAACAAGTGTCAGTTGTACTTTATATAGGTCAGTTGAGCCTTTCTATGGGAAAGGTTTTGGGAAGTGTTTTGATTTGGCAACACGTAGCTCTGTTAGAAAGCTGCAAATACTTTGGTTAATTATAGTTATTACTTTAGTCTTTAAACTGACTTTTATAGTTTAGGCTGCCCAAGTTTTATTATTTTAATTGTGGCTTACTAGGAAGTCGAGGAACATTTTAAACTTACAGGTTTTGGATGTAGTTATAATATTATACTTTAGTCCTGTATCTATATGAAAAATATTTCTTAAAAATTAAAAAATAAATGTTTTTTGCCTTAAAGTCCTTAAACAAATATTTCTTACATCTTAAATCTTTAGTCCCTGATTTAAGTACTTAAGATCATTTTCTCCTCCTTCACTTTGCATTTCCTTCAGCAATGTCTGGACGTGTGTCTGGTGTTTTAGGTAAAAAGGCGGTGATGATGTTAATGGACGGCATAAAGAAAGATGGAGAAGTGGGTGGATATATAAGGAGGAAAGCGAACAAAGCAAGATTATGGCGGCAGAGAAGGGGGTAGCCAGGCATTTTGATGGATGACATTGATTGATGATGATTAATAATGGTTGCATTTTTATTGCTTTTCATCAGGCCATCATCATCCCAATTCCTTTTTGTTGTTTAAACACATTAAAGTTGGTACTTGTAATGTGGCTGTGGGTGTTTGAGTTCTTTGAGAATAACACCTGCATTTAGCCAAAACAAGGACCTACAACTCGCTATCACTCTATTCTCATCACACTCTGTTACGTTGATTATTTCGCTTGAGTGCGGCGCAAACTCATCAAGGCGAAAACAACCCGCCAGGTCCACTTTCCACTTTATCCTTCGTTCTTTTCCCCGTTTTCCGGCGCCATATGCTGCCACGCATATTCGCTCAATTAAAAAGCATAAAATTACATTTTTGCTTAAATGAACTTTGGCCCTTTCTCACTTGTGCTTCTCTCCTAGTTAACCCCTTCTCTGGCTTTCAACCAAGTCTTTTCTCGCTCTTTGTTTTTCCACCCTATATCCTTGGCAATGAATTTCCAGCTCGGTTCATAATTTTCCAGGCAGTTTCTTTCTCGCCATTTTTCCGGCACTTGCTGCTTTTTTGTTTACCATTTTCTTTTTTGGTTGGGATTTTAATATCTCATATGAGAATTATTTTTACAAAATCTTGAGAAAAACATGGACAACTGCAATAAATATTAAAGTTCCAATTCAATTTTCTAAAAATATTTTATAAGAAGTTACATTACCTAATTAATTTATATTAAAACCATATGATCCCATTAATTACTTTCTGCCTCAAAAGACTCATTTGGCAAGATAATGAAATGAGTTCTTGCGGTTTTAAATACGCAACCTGACAGTTACTGCACCGCGTTTTTTTTTTGGGGGTCTTTCGCAAGGCGAATCCATGTATTTTTTAGTAATTTGTGTTCACCGCAACGGCATTTCATCAGAAAGAACCCCCGTTCACCTGCCCTAGCTGCTCATCAAGTATTACCCAACTTGACCCCGTTCAAACTGCTAATTTAATATTTATAAAATTACGACAAAAAAGCAAGCGATGTGTGCCACATGGCGTATACTTAATTACGTTTTGTGTTTTACAAGTTGTTAATTTTCCCGGGCACTGCCAATAAATTAATATGCAAAGCGCACACAAACACACAGGGTATAAGCGAATAAAAAGTACAATTTTTGGGGGCAACGAATAAAGACAGAAAGGATGGTCTCAGCTGAAAATTTCAAATCCTCGGCTCAGTTTAATGAAGCATGGTAGTCGTCCTTAAGTGTGCCAATAAGTTGGAGAAGGAGTTGGTGGAGGAGGTTGGAAAGGGCTTTAAGGGACACAACCAATTTGTTTCTGGGGTTGCCATAGTCACATATGAATTTTTAAGTGCAAACATAATAAGCAGCTTAATGAACACACACACACGCACGTGCACTTTGGGAGACCCTCCCCCTTTTTTCGACGCCCAATTTTTGGGTAACCCTTTTTGAGTATGCGAACCTTGTGTCATGAATTTAACACGTGTGCGTGTGCGTGAGATGGATGCGGAGAGAAAGAGGAAGATCTCTACAGTTGAGGACGAAATAATAGGGACAAAGAAAAGGGCGTTATGAAACCGTATATCTTTCAATTTAAAAACATTGCATACTTTTAGGTGCCCTTATAAGGGATATAAAATCTCTAATAGCTATATATCTCTGAAAAAACATCACATATTTAAATTTAAAGTTTAGTTTAAAAAGGATTCAACATGTTTAGGCAATAAAAATCTCTATTATTCAAGAAGCTACACCGTCAATATCCGTCAAATCTAATTAAATATTTTAAATATATATTTTATACCTATAAAGGGAAATTATTATAAATATCCAGTTTATTTTGTATTATTATTATTTTGCCTGTAATTGTACATAGACAATTTAGTGTGAGTGGGGGCGTGTGGCCGAACACAACAGTTTTCACCCAACTTTATCATCGTTAACACTTTAACGGCTCTACAGACTCTCTGGCTTTCTCATCCTGTCAGTCAGCGTTGAAAATACCACAAAGAACTGTCAAAGTCGTCGTCGTCGTCATCCTTCCACGAAACCCCCTTTCGGAACCCCCCTCGCAAAACCCAACCCCAGATAATTCCTCCACAGGCAGCGGGGCAGCATCATCATCATGAGCGGCAGCCACAGCAGGATTGTCATCATATCATACCCCTGTCGTGGGTGGATTTTTTACCCAGTTGTTGTTTTGTTTTTTGTCCCTTTGGATTCTTTGTCCTTGCGTGTGTCCTGTCACCAGATCTCGGTGTCTGTGTTTATTTGTTGCTGCCATTGGAGCTGTTGTTTTTGTTATTTTATGCTCGCACAATTTGCATTTTAATTATTTAAGAGAATTTTGATTAAAAAATATATATGTATGGCCACGAGATGGGGGGCACAAAAAGCTGTTGCTCTTTCTATTCATGGGGGATGCTCCAATTCGAAAGAGGTGTGTGTGTGCTGTCCAGCCTTCGATTTGGTTTTCCATTAACATTTAAATCAAATTTTTGCAAATATTGTCGCATGTTGTTGTTTGTCTAATAAATTGCGAAGTAGCAATTTTTTGTTTGCATACAAATGATACAAATTATTTTTCTATGAAATCAAATAGATTCAGATTGAGGCTATATTTTATTTCAAAACGCAATACTATGTTTAACTATTTTATACTTCTTTAAAAATCTTTAAAAGATTCTGTTCTAAAATACAGAACCTTAACTTCTTTGTATAAAAGGACATCCGAAATTCGTTTTGCATAAATTCTGCATAACATTTGCCTATCATCCATGGGACTTGCTCTCCTTTCGGCTACTGCCGTAATTCCAACAAAAAAGAAAGCAACTTCGCTCGAAGGATTAAGCCGATGCCAAGGGCTGATTCTCCGGCCTCACAGAATCCAATCCCCTTCGTCATAATGTTTTATGCATGTGACGTGGCCGCGTTAATTCTGACACTTTCATCAAATGTTCTCTTTCATGATGGGGAAAATTTCTTTCATTTAATTTGGAAATTTTTCATGATTGCGGTGGAAAAAAGTGTTGAACATTGGGCCTTACTTTTAGATGGTTCAGCTCATTAGAAGGAAGAAGGAACAACATCGGACATGGACATTTTACACGCGGGGTACCCAATTTATGTGGTCCCCGAACATTATTCAAAGTGACAGGCTTCCTTTTTCTCTTTCTCTCCTTGGAGACTACCTGTCAAGTGGCAGCCAGTGCAACAATTTAGATACGGATACATGCCCCTTTTCCCCTCTCGCGACCCACACACCCAATATAAAAACTGGCAAGGAAAAAAAAACGGAATACAGAAGCAATAAACATTTTTACAGCCATAAATTCTTTTGAGGCACTCTTCACTCCCACCCATCTCCCCCTATTTTTTTTTTCTGTTCGCTCTCCTCACTTACTAAATTCTTCATAAATTTCTTATTTTTATTACATTTTTGAACTTACGAAAATTTCGAAATGCCCTCCTCGTCTGCCACTGCCACTCTTTGGCCGTCTTCACCGTTGTCTCTTGTTGCAACTGAAATAAATTTTTAATATCTAATTTTTTATTTCCTTTCCTTTCTTTGCAGGTAAGTTTTATCCATCAACGGAGAATCGAGAACGAACACCTCGCGTTGGCTTTACCACCCTGCTCGGTTGTTCGGAGCACATGTGTGATGGTTTTTATTCTCGGTTTTTATTACACTATCAAATGCATTTTGGGGAATGTACTTAAAAAGATTACTTTCTCGTGGCTTGCGAACTGATTTACAAGTTTAAAGTTGAAAATATTCTTAGGTGAAAATCTTTTAAGAAAGTAAACAAGATTTTATTATCATAATTTCATATTTCAAGATAATTTTATTACCTCCAAACATTTCTTTAATTTAGGTTTTTTAAGTACACTTAACTTGTTAACTATAAAATGCTCAATTAAAATTTAATTGGTGCCATATATGTGGTAAACAAAAAACGGAAACGGGGCTAATTTTCAAGACAAAACAATGAACTCAAGTCTGCCAAACACCTTGAACTATATTTTGTGTACCATATTAACGTTCAGCTTGTAAACATTTTAATAATTATCGTTATTAACATACGAAAAACTGCAGCCGCGCGTACATGCTGAATATTTCATACAATCTTTTTGTAGTACCCATGCTTTAAGAGGATTTTATTTTAACAACCAGTTTGGTATGCGTTTTAAAGAGATTAAGGAACTTTAAATGCTAAAATGTGATTCTGTGCCAAGGTGCACTAGGTAATTGATAATACCAGGCATTGGGGGTTTTTAAAAAAATTTAAAGATTAATATAGGGTACCTTTATATCCAAACACTTTTGGTCGCCTTTCTAGATTTTTGTTTTCAATATTTATTTTTTGTTTTGATTTCCCCCGGGGGTTTTCAGTTCACGGCATATAATTAATGTCTACTTAAGTGAAATGACAGTCGGTCCGTCGTTCTGTATATTTTCCGCCATCCGCCATCATCTAACCCTACCACCCACCCACTGCTGCCTCATTTTCCCTCCCAGCTAGTTTAATTACTCACTAAGCAGACGATATAGAAAACAGAAAAATCGGGCGAGTGGTGTGCAGTCAACAGTGCCTGCTAAAAATATCTCATCACCGCACACACCTGCACGCCGGACAGTTCGCTGTTCGTTCTCTGCGCTGAGGTAAAAATTTATTTTTAATTTGGAAGAATATTTTCACAACTTTTTCCACTCTCTACCGCTACCCTCTGCATCGCATATGTGTATTCGTTTATTCGTTTTTCCTGATATTTGGCTGTAGAGAAAAAATTTTGGATTCTTTTTTGCGGCCGTTTTGCTTTTTCATCTGTTTAGATTTTGATGATAGAAAAATATTTTCTATTTGGCTTGCCATGGCAGGCAATTTACACATTGTTAAAAATTACGAGAAATATATTTTCTGAAAATGTGTCCTATATATACATATAGTGCATAGGAGGTGGATCGAAAAGTCTGGAGAATTTCGAGTGTTTTTTAATGACACACGGAATGGAATTTTGTAGTAATTGGATTTTATTTCGTAGAGGAAGTCTGTTCCATATGGAATTGGCTGAAAAATACGACAATCTAATTTGGCCAATACTTGCCGTTATTTATGTCTGTTGTTCGCCGCATAAATTGACCTTTTGACCCCTCTCTCTCTCTCAGCCTAACAAGCTCACATCTCAGATTCATCGTTTTGTGGGGCTCAGTTGATAAATTGAATTAACCCAACCAAGCAGAGGCAACGTTTTGAATTCAAATTGGTTGACATTGTTGTCGCTTGTCACCCACTCAAGGGTTAAATGGGTGGGTTAAAAAGGGGGTAGGATGCTGCGATACAAAGCTTCAGCATTAGACGGTGCATTGATTTCTACTCTACAACTGTCCATTTTAATTGAATGCCCTGCAATGCAATTCGAGTTAATCAGCTTTTGTCTGCAAGCCCAGGTACAGTTGTGCTCAATGATATTTCCATTATCTTCAGCCGCAGGTACAGTTGTGTTTAATAATATTTCAATTAAATTCTTCTTGTAAATATGATGGAAATCTCACTCATGTCTGATTGCTGACATCATTTCCGTTTGCCAGCAGCAATGCAAAAAAAAAGAAGGGAAAACAGAAAAAGATTTCAATTAGTGTGGCTGTAGGCAAAATATAATGCCACGATAAGTGGTCAGTCCTCGGTCCCCTTCCTCTTTTTTTTTCAGTGCCTACCTCACCGATCCCTCTTACTTTCAGTGGCTGTATGTCGTTTATTTTGCTCTGTTTTGCGCCGCCTTAAATGGATTTTGATTGAGTTTAATTAAATTTTATTAGGTTTTGTCACCCTCTCCACATGGGATGATGATGATGTACGTCCGGTCCAAAAGAGGGGGGCGGTCAGTCAAGGGGTTTCCCATTTTATGGGATCCCTCTCTTGGTTTTCGAAAATCACAGCATTTGCTTTTGGCTTATTATTGTAAAATGAACGGGCGTGTGATGCATTTGATGTCTGTATGAGTTTAAACGAGGGTTCTTTATAAGAAAGAGAAGACTGGTTGGTTGGGGAGGTGGGGGGGTCGCTAGAATGAGATGATGGTAGAATATGGCTGTCGGAGACATATAAAATTTCACTCATTCAATTCAGATTCGTTTGTTCAGTCAGTCTTCTTCGCGCTGCATTCACATCCATTTACGATGTGTTTATTGAGTCTTTGGTGGCCTTTGAATCTCTTCTCTACCCCACTTTTTCCCGCTCTAGATGGCCAATGAAGTTGTCTTTGCTCTTTCTTAGGTATATGAAATTGAATTGAATCATTGAACTGTCTTTTTATGGCTGTTAAGATGGTTTCGTTTCTTTCATTTTCAACCGGCCAAAGCGGTTTGAATCCTAATATATTTGTTTTATGCAGCAAGTTCAAGGCGTTGAAGACGTAGAAATTTGCTCTAATTTGTGGCCGGTTTAACTTGAAAGCAGTATCTCTAATATTTAATTATTTTAATATTGATTTTTGAAAAAATACAAGAAAGCGCAAATTATTTGGTAGTTATTGAATAATATTGCTACAAGTACTTAATGGGAAATCAGTCAATCAAATCAGGTGAACACTTTGATATTATAAGCCTTAATAGGTGAAATGTGTTAGAAAAAGAGAAAAACGACAGAATACCTTTGTTCACGCTTTTTGGATGGGTGGGGATTACGAGCCACAATTCCATACAAATTTAAGCTCTTAAAGATGACATTTTGATCTGTTTTGATTTCCCCTGAGAGGGTGTCCTGTGTGTCCTTGCAGTCCTGTAACGTGATTTCTTGTTCGCAGTCTCCCTTTCTCTCTTTTTTTTTGCCTTCTTTTTCCCTTTGCCATTGCGAACTTATTTTGGTTAACGTGTTTTTTATATATTTCCACCCATATATGTATGGTTCGGGTTTATTGCTTGTCTGTGCGGAAAAGAGAGGGATTTCGAGGGGTACTGTGGTTGGGGGAGGAGCAAGCGAGATGGCGAAGGGTCGTCGTCTCGCATATCCTTAATACATAAAATATGTTTGATGGTTTCGCCATGCTCATATGTCAAAGGTTAGCGCACGTGCTCACGCTCTCAGAGTGTTTCCCTTTTGTTGTTGGGTTGGAAAATCGAAATTTAATATATATCCATCCGCATATATCTGTGTGGAATTAAAGTATACAGCGAGGGTGGTCCGGCCAGTCTTTGGTGATATATCGAACTCTATTTTGCGGTGGCTGCTGAAGGATTACCCCCGATTTCTGTGGCACATCTCGCGCACATTTATTTGGGATTTTCTTGTTTTTGAAACCCAATCGAAAAAAAAACACAGTATCTTGTAAATGTTGAATTATTTATGATGGACTCACAGTTGGGACCATTTTTTTCCAGCTCTACTCTTTAAAAGATCGATTGATTATTTTAGGAGGGCATTGGTAACGCCAACAACTTTCAATTAGCCTCCGGTCGGGCCGACATAATGACAATTGATTGCCATTGTCAGGCGATATCTATCTACTCGAGCGATAGGAAACAAATCAATTATAGGTACCCCAATGCCTTTTCCCATTTCTATCGCTTGCTTTTATCACCCACAAATGTCATGTTGTTGTTTAGCTTTTTCCGGAACACTTCCATAATTGAAGAGCTCTTTAGAGTGCCCCTGATATAGAAAGTTTTGAGCAGGAAATCTTTGGGTGAAAATCTTTCAACAACAAAAGTTAATTTCTGAAACCAAGAGAGAGAGTGGAACGATGTCGAGTGTTATTTTTGTGTGCAGCCGCAAATGACAAACATTGTTATCGCGCCTCTTCTCTGTTCCATTGTAGTTTTCTTTATCTTTGCCGCAATGTCAGCGACAATTGCTGGGTAAACAAGCATATTTACCCAAACCAAACCACAGACAATTCGGTCTAGTGCCTATTTATGCGACATTTGGATTTTACTGCAACGTATGGCTGGCAAAATATATAATGCAAATGATTCACGAAGAACAATCATATTTATGTGGAGTTAAAATTGTTGTACAAATATTAAATCTTAACCTTTTTATTAATTCCAAAGATAAGGGGTTTTTCATAATACTTTTAGACTTCCTACTGATAATTTGTTTTAAGTTTTTATTGAAGTATAAGTATTAGATCATAGGGGGTTTTTATATTATTTTTGTGAAGGAGGCATTATGTTTTTTTAGTCATGATTTAATAATGCTATCTTGTTCCAATGCTGGTCAGCTCTTTATTATCTTCAGACTTGAAGTTCTTTCCCATGATCATTAAAGATACTATCTTTAAGATATCACACACGTCTTATTACCACCATATAAAATGAAGGGCAATGCGTAATTCTCAGCTTTCTTTTTTTATTTTTATCAGCTACCAGAATTTGCTATATTTGCCCCCAGATAAATCTGTGAGACTTTAAGTTACCTTGCGTACGACCGACGACGCGACGTATCATATAACCCGAATCCAGGCAGAATAGACGGGGGAGTTCAGGGAACACCGTGTTTGCAGAGATTCTTTTTGCCGACATGAACTGATTTGCTTGGCGCTGCGATGCTGCAAGTTTTCTACCCAAACCCCAAAACCCTCGTCACATTAATGTCTCTATAGCTGTCAGTTTAGCCTCTGCCCGGGCAGGTGGTTCTAGCGGAAAAGTGGGTGTTCTTGGATGGGTGGGGCCTTGGGTTTTTCTACGCTGGGTGGTGAAGTTGAGGCGTGTCTGTGCTTATCAGTGAAAACATTTTGCACAACCTTCTTTCTGGCGGCTGTGGCTGCGGCTGTTTAACGGGTTGGCATTCCGGGGGATAAGGTTCGCCAGTAGTCCTCCATTTTTTACTCCCTATTTATTCCAGTTTTTTTTTTTCTAGGTAGTTAGGAGGTGCAAATGTGCGTAACTTGCCACATTTTCAACACCTTCTGGTAGCAGCTTGGCATACAAAAAAAGAATAAGAAACGAGAAAAAAAGAACAATCTTATGGCGAGGGAAAAGTTTCAATCTGCGTGTAAGAGCCCCATGGGGCGTATGTGCAATTTTTGCGATGTAAACTTTTTGGCATTAAATTGCCAGAGATTTTCCTGCACTTTCCCCAAAAGCCAAGGCACAACAATTAATCATCAAGTCGCTGCCAGCGGCGCCCCCTTTTACTTGGTTGGTGGTTTTTCTTCTGGGTTCTGCATTTTACGACAAACAAGTGTCTTTGCCTTGGCGAATTTCTCTGGCCCATCGTCTTATTTTCGCTCTCACGCCTGACTAATCGTTAAACAATTGTTTAACATTAAAATGGCCAAATAATCACATTAATTAGCATTCTCGTTGTGCCTCACTGCTGCATTTCATTGTTGTTAGTTCGTGTGTGTGTGCCAAAAATGCCGTGTACTATAGTTTCTGCGGTTAGTTGTTCACAGCTGTTTGATTAATTTGATGGGTGTGGCCAGGCAGGCAGTATTTACTTGGCGATTTGTGTGTGACGTGATTTTGAAAAGCAAACAAAAGGGAGGATCATGTGCAATTGCATGAACAAATTCAATTTTAATCGATTTTGAGGCCAGGTATGCAGGATTTCGCTTGTTTGTTGAACGTTTCTGAATGCTGACTGTTTATTTTGCTTATTAGTAAGATAAAGTCTAGAAAAAACTTTGTCCTATATTTACAAGACTATTTTAGTAAGAACTTCTTAGAATGATTTTGTACTTGAAATTAATTGCTTTCGAAACTGCTTGGTTGTTCAAACAATAGTTGTGGCCATTTTCTACAACACCCTCTTCAGCACTTGAACTAATATAAAATTCAATAAATTCCAAACACGTTGTGTACTAAAATAAAATTTAACTATTTTTGCGCATTTGCCAACAGTTCGAATGTTTCCTCTGTTTACCGACTTTTTGGTCCAGCGGTTCGATTCTGCAAATTTTTGTTTACACTCTGCCCGGATTTCGAAACAATATTTCTGGCTACCACTCATTCCATTCCACTGATTCTGCTGCTGAACCCAATCACTTTTGTTTACCAACGCGTAATTATTGTTGCCTATTTGTTTACTACTTTCATATGCATAATTACTGATATAATTTCAATTTAATTGCAATTAAATTTTTGCGTAATTTGCGTTGAACAACGCAAACAACAAAATCTGTTCGGCCAAACTTTGAATACATTTTGCCTGGTTTTTTGCTAGCAATTTATATGTATTTTTTTTTTGTTTTGGTACTGGCGAGGATGGGGTTCCACAAATCAACATGTTCGTACCATTACCTTCAGAGGTCCCCTGCCAGTGTTTGTAAATAGTTGCTCAAATTGTTTTTGTTTGCTCTTGGAAGATAAATTGTGCAGAACTTATTTATGGGATCCGCAAGCAAATGGATTGATTCGAGAGGAGGGAGCAGATTTGGTTTAGATTTCTAATGGAGGGTCTCTCATTAAAGACAAGGCACTTAATAAATTGTCCATCATTAAAAGTTTTAGGCACTTTAATTGTGCCGGCCCCGAATTGCTAATGGAGTTGCCCTTATAAACTCGACGAAAGTGGTCGGGAAACGGGTGTCTTTATCTCTCGAACATCTTAAGAGAGATCTCTGTGGTAATTAACATGATTTATGCCACAAATTAAAGTCAGTTGTTTTAACTCCGACAATATTTTGCGCACAACTTTCGTAAGAAAATTGAACATAATTATAGAAAAACACAAGGCTTTCTAACGTCTCCAACGCAACTCAGACACACCGAGAAAGATTATAAATAATTGAAACATTTATTGCAGTCATGAGCAATTTTGTATCTAATTATAATTAAGCCGAGTCGCCGCCCCGTGTGACCAAAATCGCTCTCGCTGTGCTCCTCAAATGTATCATATAATGCCATAATATATGTCATAAATTATAAGAGGCAGATGGCAACTGGCTGGCTGTCTATTGGCTAAGCTCACGGGATGAATCTGGGAAGCTTTCTGGGCATTCTCATACCTAATTTACCATTCTGCAGCTGCCATTTGTGTTTTGGCTCTCTCTAAAGCAATCATGTAGTTGTGTCAAACAGTTATTCCATCTAAATTGGGTAGGCTTAATTATTCTAGCAATTTGCAGATTTCATTTATGAATTTGTTAGATCAATTTATTAAGGATATCGGCCGAAATTATATTTATTATTATTGTACAAACAACATACTATCGTTCTTAACCTATTAATGAAGCTCTTAACATAAAGTTGGCCACATTTATAACCAAATCATTCTGTTTACTCCGACCTTTCAGCCTTATAAATGACCAGCATAACGATGATCTCAAACATTATTACACTTACAGTTAATAGCATATTTATTTACTTGCCCCTCGTTCATTTTGCCTTACCAATTCCATCTGTCATGTTTATTTATTCTTCACAGATTTTCGGAGTGTTTTTTTTTTGCTCTTTCTGCGCAATTTCTCATTATACCCGTTACTCGTAGAGTAAAAGGGTATACTAGATTCGTCGGAAAGTATGTAACAGGCAGAAGGAAGCGTTTCCGACCCCATAAAGTATATATATTCTTGATCAGGATCACTAGCCGAGTCGATCTAGCCATGTCCGTCTGTCCGTCTGTCCGTCTGTCCGTCTGTCTGTCCGGATGAACGCTGAGATCTTGGAAACTATGAGAGCTAGGCTATTGAGATTTGGCGTGCAGATTCCTGAGCTTCTTACGCAGCGCAAGTTTGTTTCAGTAGAGTGCCACGCCCACTTTTACGCCCACAAACCGCCCAAAACTGTGGCTCCTACAGTTTTGATGCTAGAATAAAAATTTTAACTGAAATGTATTGTTCTCATCAATACCTATCGATTGATTCAAAAAAAAGTTTGCCACGCCCACTTTATCGCCCACAAACCGCCCCCAAACTTCAAAAAATCGTAAATATGAACGTGGATATCTCGGAAACTATCAAAGATATAGAATCAGGATTTCAGATTTAGATTCCGTAGCTTTGTACGCAGCGCAATTTTGATACGCGAATATGCCACGCCCACTCTAACGCCCACAAGCCTGTGGCGCCCACAATTTTCATGCTAGAAACAAAATTTTAACTGAACTGTATCGATCTCGTCAATACCTATCGATTGACCACAAAAAAAAATTTGCCACGCCCACCCTAACGCCCATAACGCTTAAATCTGTCTACCGCCGGTAGGTGGCGCATTTCAGTCTTGCTTTGCTGCTTGCTTATTTCCATTTCCCTTTGGTCCCTTTAGCTGAGTAACGGGTATCTGATAGTCGAGGCACTCGACTATAGCGTTCTTTCTTGTTTTTCATTAGAATTTGATTCTGTTGGTCCGGCTTTTTATTCGCTCTGACCCTATTAATATGCTCGGAACGTGGCGCAGAATACATCTTTCGTAATTTATTATTGTCTTGCCATTTGTACAGTTAATCAGGCCCCAAAAGGCGAACATTCACGGCATTACCTGAAAATATCCAGATATAGATTCGGACGTACAATGTATATATACAACACTCATATATAGATGTTGCATGGCAGATGCTTCTGCTGCCAGCGATTGCTTTGCAATTTGTTTCGGTGCCTTTTCCTGGCAGCAAATTGTTGGGGCCTTGTCGAAAGTCCCATACTTGTGATGTTGTTCGTGTCTCTGCCGCAGCAGCTTCATGTTCGACTGCAATTAATGTGGACACTTAATTAATCATAAAAATTGGCGAAAAGTGTTTACGGCTCATTTAAATTGACAAATGCTGTGTGGGCTGCTCTTCTCTGTTCTGTTCTGGCCATGTTTGTCTCTGCCATCTTGTCTCGTTGTTGCATAATCAGAAAAAAGGTGGAAAAAAAAACCAAAAACGATCTGACCTGATTAACATTTTCACTGTCCGCCCTCGGCAAATTTCTATCTCTCGCACAAGTTTATTCATAAGCAGTGCTAATAATTTCGTGATTATGATAACAAACTCATTTGTTTTCCATCTCATCTCGTTGTCGAGTCGGATCAGCATCAGCATCATCTCGTAAAGTCGCAAGAACAACCAAGACCATCTGGCCCCATGTCTTTTGCATACTAATTTGATGATTTTCGACGAGCTGACTGATGTCTGGCAGTTAGATGCTTATCACTGGATTAGGCGCTCAATGAGTCTGGTCTGGACTGGGGGGTTTATATGAGTGTATATGGTAATGCCTGCTGGGAGCATCTTCAGACGCTTTTCGGTTGTTATTTTGACAGATACACCGAACCGGCTTGTTATTGGTATTCTAATCAGCTGCCACTAAGACGAGGGTTGCATGACACCGATTTCAGATTTTCATCTCGAAAGGATCCTGAGAAAATGGATGCCAATTAAAAGGGAATTAGGAATTTCTGGGGTGGAAATTGTATGATGTATGTACATATGTCTTTAATAAATATTATAATTGGTTAATATAAAAGATATATTTTTTTTATTGTCTGATTTATGCAAATATTTTTTGTCTAAATTCTTTATGTACACTTTTTTTTTGGGTAACCCAACCATTTATTCCCCCTTTGACTGAGTAATTTAATTTGACGGTAGCCCGTAGTCACTTAAAGCTAGTTTATCCCCCTAAAGTAACCCCCATTTCAGCTTCATTTCGATAGATTATTATTTCCTCTTGTCCGAACTCATGATCTTTTTCATCTTTTTGTGAAACTCCCTCTAATTATGCGATACATCAAAAATAAACAAATTTCAACTGATGCTACTTTTGTTGGCCTCTAATGCGGCGCACGTAGCGAGGTATTTTCCCTGGCACCCCCCTGCTTGCCACATTTCCACCCCCATGACAACCCATGGACGCACTAATTTTATGGCTTAATATACTCGCACCATGGGTGGCGGGGCAGATTGTGTAACTATGAGTTAGGGGGGTTCGAACAGAATGGAGCTGAATGGATGCTACTGGTTCTCCAGCGCGAAATTGGCACTCAACGTCAGTGTTTCCCATTCCTCAGAGCTGTCACTCATTTGCTCATTCCCCAGTTTTCCCCACTTTTCCCGCTTTTTTTTCTACTCGACCCCCCTCCGTCTTCTGTCCATTTACCATTCATTGCGTGAAGAGGAAAAGAAGAAAAATATTTGTCACGGCAGCTTGGAATTCTTAATTTTATTACACTTTTTTCTGGCGTGCGTAACGCGCCAAGAGACAGCCACCAGCAGGGGCGTCGCAGGAAAGAAGGGGGCGTGTCTAAGATGAGAGGATAGCCCCCCTTTTTTTACCCGGATTCCTGCATGCAAATTTGGTCTTGTCGGAAATGACATTTTCATGCGTAAATTGAAATGTGAGCGACGTGTTTGGGGATTTGTGTCGCAGGCCAGCCTTCTCCTTCTGCTAAAAAAAAGGAAAACCACGCCCACACAAACGGGGAAAATTAAAGAAAAATTGCCATAGCTCTTAATTATTTTTCCGCCTCCAGAGACTTTTCCTTAGATGAGGTACTTAAGGGGGGAATTATTTAATTACCACCCCCTAGGTTAATTTTAAGATCTCAATTTATTTTTTGGTCAGCTAATTGTTTTTTAATTGACATAGTAAATATTATAAATACCTAGATGGTTTTTGGTAACTTTAAAAAATATTTAAGATATTTAATTAACAATTTTACTCTTCTCTTTTCTTTTTAGGTAAGTTCAACTTTCTTGGAATTCACAAATCGAAAAACAGCAGCAAGAAGGCAAATACATTTGGCAGCTAAGTTCCAAGACGACATTTTTAATATTTTTATCTCAAAAACTACTACAAAATCGTCCATTCTCGTTTTTAATTATAACAAAACACAAGACTCGTCAACAGCCGAGTTGAAAATTGTGTCAGGCCGTACCCAGAGTTTTTGTTGTGCGGTTGTACGTTTGCCCTGATAAGCGCAAAAATTCTATAACATTTCCTGTGCGGCCCGATAAAAACAATGAACAAAATGTGCCTTTGATAAGGCGTAGAACCCAAAGCATATTGCAAAGTTCTCTCCCATCTGGAGGCATGAAATTCGCTTCCATCACAAGCTGGAATATTAGATTTTCGAACCGAGAGATTCTTCACCCACATGTATAAAATATGCAGGCTGTAGAATGGATTGAATGAATGACGACGACGAGGGGTGGATGAATGAACAACAGCATATATAGTAGTAGTAGTAGTGGCAATGGAGGAAACTTTCCCAGACTTTAGTTGGCTGGGGGAAAATTGAATTTCCTGCTATTGACTTTGGGGGAAAAGAACCGACAGCGGACGGCACAACTTTCATACGAGCGCATAGGCAACACACACCAAACCGATGTGAAAAAATTACAAAAATGTCAAAGCAGGAGTAGGAAAAAGTTAAAACTGAAAACCAAAAATTGAAAAACACAAATCGAGACCGAGGCACCGCCAATGTCTGGTGGCGAAGAGTCGGATTTTGTATCCCCATATTTTTTTAGTATTTTCTGCATTTTTTTTTGGCTGCTGCAACATTTTCCATTTTTTTCTGTTGTGTTTTAGCAAGCAACGCCGCCAACATTCAATAAAAATTCAATTTGCAATTGAATTTGTTTTCACTCGATATCCTGCCATCTCTCCTTTTTTTTCCACCCCCATCCCTCTCTTTCTTTCTGACAGGATTGAAATTTGGTAAACATTGCAAAAATCGCCAATAACATTATACATTTTACCCAAAACCATTTCACGCTGCATGTGTGCAAAGAGTTAGCTGATATTGTCATTCAAGTGATACATTAACCGCAATCCATTTAATAAAAGTGTCCAAATAAACATTTTTTGAGTGTGGCTTAAACCAAATTAAAATAAATTAATTTAATTGCTTTTGAGTTATTCAATTTATTATACAAATCTAAAGCTATATCTGTATGATTAATCGTCTTAAAAGATCAATGGCATCCAGTAAATAATTCGATTTTTTTCCACCACTAAATGGAAGCGATTAGAACCTTTATTCCTATATATCCGTATAATATGCTCTCCACACAAGCATTTCACTTTTCAAATCTAAGCCCACATCAGCATCATATTTATTTCATCAGTTTGTTTTGGCAATTTTAATCCCAACAAAACATTGGCAGTTTGCTTAAATTATAAATGCTTTTCGCCATATTTCAGTTTGGTTAAAAAGCCACAACACATTCACATACGGTGGGTTAAAAAGTGGGTGGAAATGGGTGAAAGTGGGCCAAATTCAGAGGACGGGAAGCTTATCGTTTGCTGCCGGCTTTGCTGCGGTTTTTACCAGTTTCCGTTCTTGCGTGGCTTATCGATTAAATTCATATCATTGACACGTCATAAACAAAAAATAAAGTGCCAGAGAGACTGAGAGATAAACTACAAATAAATAAAAATAAAAATGGCAGCGAACGTTGTGTGTTGTGCCTGGATTTTGTGGTCGGAAAACCTTTTAGGCCAGGTCCAACCGACTAAGTGAATTAGCCCAAAGCGACAGCGATATAGGTGAATAAAGAAAAAATAAAGCAGCGAACAAAGGAAAAAAATGAACATTAATAAATAGAATTTTTTGTTATAACAAACGGTGTACAAAAATGGCTACCCAAAAAAAAGGGTTCCTCCCCTCCAACTTTTTTTCTTGTCAATATGCAAATGGCTAACAAAAAAAAAACGGGGAAAAAAAGGTGAGGACAAGAGCCGAAAGTGAGCAAAAGTCGCGCAAATTAAAGGCGAAAATGATGATAATGGAAGCAGTCGCCTCGTTGTCACTCCGAAACCCACTCCCTTCCTTGAAAAACAGTCACGTTAAACGGAAATGGCAATGTCTAGACTGTGGACTTTTTGGACCCTAGTAGTCCGTTGTCGGTGGTCGGTGGAGTAAGTAACCGCAGAACATTTGCAACGGCACAAAAGGTTTCAGTTTCGGTTAGCTATTTTTTCTGCATTTTTTCGCCCTCCAAACAAATTTCTGTGTGGAAAAGCCCAAAAACAAAAAAAAAAAATATTATACAACAAAGGTCTAGGCGGAGAGCACCCTTGGGTGGAGTTTTCCTCTGTTTTGAATTTGGAACTGAGTTCCCTCAGAATCGGAATCAGAATCAGAATCAGATACAGCCCCATCATATGACAAACGACAGAAACGATTGTTGAACGTGCCAGGGACTGAAAACAAGGTTCTCATCATAGCGTTTTGTATATTTCAAGAAAATAAAGAATTTTGTTTTTAAACTGGCAAAAGAAGCATAAATATAAAGCTGTATTTTAAGTTCAACCCTTAAAGATGATCCATTTTTATGCCTTTAAAATGATATAATCCTTTTTATCCCTTGTACGTTAAGAATATCACTCATACGCAGGGTTGCACCTAAAGTACCTTCCGTTTAATATGCTCCCAGCATTCCTTATGTAATTTCCCTTCTTATTTTCTACCCCAAACGTTGACGGTAATAGACATCAACAACAGATAAATGCTTATTTTTTCAGTTTGATTTCCTTTCCAAAGAAGTGAAAATATTAGCAAGAAAATGGCAATTTCCGTTTCATCAGAAAAGGGAGCCCAAGACAGTGCGCGGAGGTGGAAAATGGGTGGCTGTTTCTGTCTTAGCTTATGGTAAACATTTCTCAAGGCCTTTCGCACACACGTTTCCACCATTAGAGGCAAAAAAAAAAATACAAAAAAAAAAGGGCCATTGCAACTGACTGACTTTTCTCACTGCGTCTCGCATTTTTTAAGCTGCACATTTCTCTTCATCTAGTGGAGGAGAAAAAACCCCCCTTGAAACCCCACCTAGTTTAGCTGGCAACATTTGTTACGTTCCCCTTGCCGCCTGTCTGCTTGTTATATTTTCTCATTTCTTGGCCCCACGTTTACCTCCTGGCAATTGCAGTTGTCAGTCTCCACCGGTGAGGGCTGTAGGTGCTCGCCATCCTTGTGGATATGCATATGACAGGTTACAGGCTGTGCACCGGGAGAAAAGTCTAGAAATTGCTAAATATCATATAAAATTGATCAGATTTATTTTGTTTTGACTATAATTTCATTGGAGATAGTGATTATACTTTGATTTACGAGAGTATAAAGTCTTTCTTTACTCCTCATATATAGAATTCGGGAAATATTAGCTAAGAGTATTCATATTTGGCATATTTGAATTTTTGTTTCATTTAAGATATTGCGACTTCCTTTATTTCTAAGATTGTAAAGTTCTATATATTGTAAGCCCTTAAAACTTAAAGTTGTAAAAGAAAACACGTAACATCCGTTATACCCGTGGACATCCACGTCATCGTCTTTCCACTTTAGCTGCTACCTCTTTTGATCCTGTTCCGTGTTTTCCCTTGCACTTTCTCCCCTAGTCCCTCTGCAGTTTCTCGTCCTGCATCCTGTTTCCTGCTTCATCAACGTCCGCGTCTGTTGTCCTTGTCAGAGTTGTCTACTCAACGACACATAATTTCACTTGAGCATCATAAATGCCAACAGTCGGCAGTTTCTGTCTCTAGATCCCAGAACCCCAGAACCCCAGAACCCCTGAACCCCTGAACCCCATTTTCCCCGATTTCCTTATCCGCCCATATTCTTCCGCTTTCTGTTGGATCACAACAAACATTTGCCTAAACACCAGGGCAAAGGCAAACAGCAGCGGTATGGGGTTTTGGTATCCCTGCGATACTACGGCAAACATTGAAGAGATCCAATTGCAATTGCATTTTCTTTCCCTTGTTTTCTTTGGCCTTCCAATCCTCTCCAGCTTCTGATGATGCTGCTCCTGCTACCGTCGCCTGAGTAAACATTCCGAAATCCCGTGTGGATTTTTCCCAATCTTCCTTTCCCAGTTTTGTACTTTTCTTCTATCGAGGATTTTCCATTACGATTCTCCTGGATTTTCTTTGCTTAAGGTTTGGCAACACTTTCAGGTACTTGTGTTAGTATAAAACACAAGAATGTTAATTAAAGCATAACAAATACTTTTGATTATTTATTATCTTATTTAATTTTGAACAATTTTAAAAATATGTAAATTAAATTATAGACTGGCTAATATATTGCAGGACCATAACTAAGCTTTTTATTAGATATTCTTTATTTTAGGGTACTTCTTAATACTAGAATCTTAGCTATAGGAATGATTTAAAAATATTTCCAATCTAATTACTCCTATTCATGAACTAAAATTAATTTCTTAAATATTTCAAACAAATTACAGTTTGGCCAAGTTATTGTAGCACAAAGTCTGGGCTTTTTAATTAACGACTTAAGCCAGTTAATCTCTTTTCCGTGGCTTAACCAAATCCTGGTTAATTCCCGTCAGGATTGGCCCATGTTAATCTATCACTACAGGGTATCGTAGCGGACTTGGCCAACGGCAATCTGGCGGAATCGCTGGCTCCTGGCTATTTGGTGGCAATCTCAGCCAGTGCCAAAAAAAAAGAGGGAGGAAAATGGGGAGCAGAACTATGTTACCTGGACATTTTTGGGGATGGGGATGGGGATGGGGGGATGGTGATAGGAAGGACACCCTGTTGCCCGTCGCCTGGCTGTTTGTCTAGCGTTATTTCGCTCACACATGCAGGACAAATGTGAACCATTTTGTTGGCCGTACTTCATGTCCTTCGTATCCTTCGTCTCCTCCTCACATCACTCTCTTCCTGTCTGGGTTTTCGTTGGCTCTTCCTCCCCTTTGTCTGCTTCTTTTTTCGTCCTTTTTTTGAGAAGCCCAGCTCCTTTTGCGTTTTGTTCGCTGTTATTACTTACTCGCGCATCGTTAAAGTGACTTCCGGCAATGTTTTTCCTCAACCCAACACACACACACACACACGAGCCTCAGTGTGTGTGTTATGGTAATAGCACTTGTGCATGTGTGCGTTTTTGTGCCTTCTCCTGGAGCGTAGCATACATTATGGGGCTTGCTTCACTGTCTGCTGCCTGCTGCCTGCTAAATTATGCAGAGCTTTTGCCTTTTTGGCCCGGACTGCTAGAAAAGGTGACGAAATATTACAATTTAACCTTCCTCATCTTCCTTTTTTTTGGGGGGTATACGTACGTACGAACAAATTTCCGCTAACAAAATGATAGACCGTGCTGGAAAGTGAAATATGAGATTTCAACTGGCACGACTTAAATTTTTAAAGTACCTCCCGCCATTCCAGTCCAACCATTCGGTGGGGGAGATACGAACTACAGTATAATAAATAACACAAATTGATTGCGAGTCAGAAATTAATTGTCAATAACATTTATTTATACGGTACGTTTGGTTTGGTTTCAGCCCATGCCATACGATACCATTTATTGTCGCTTTCGGGAGAACAAATAGTGTGCCAGAAGTGAGATAAAATTTCATGTCAATACGGAAAGTGGAGCGTTTTACATATCGATGTTGTGCCTTTTAAAGAAGAAAGGACCATATTTGCTATGAGGACTGTTTTTGCATTTACTGATTTGATTAATAAAATAATTAAGTATTTTGTTTCAAAAAAATATATAATCATAAGACAGAATCTTCCTTTTACATAGATATAATTTAGTACACTTTACAAAAAGAAAACTTCAAAAGTAATGGCTACAAAAAGATTGATTTATTTCATAGATTCTTAAAATATTTGGATCATCTCAAACCCCGAATATGCAGATACTTTTAAAGTGCAGCTCAGAACTTTTGGGAAACCTTTGCGTATTTTTCGGATGCCACTTGGGAAAGCGCGGCAAACAAAAACCGAAAACAATTAAAACTACAAGGGGCGGCAGACCAATGGCGAGACAAATGACAAGGCGTGGCAGCGAAAAGTTTGCCAAACACCAAGAAAAGAGACGGAAATAGGGCAGAGTGAAAGAGATGAATAGATGGGGGCAGAAAAGAGGGGGCGTAAGTGGGAGTGGGAGGTGCGGTAACAACTGCAAGTGACTTCCTCGCTACTGATGCTGCAGTTGCATAAAAAAGTTGAAAAAATTCGTGTGACAAATAAGCAAAAGTTGCAAACCGAAAAGAGCTAGAGAGAGATGGGTATATGCAGATAAAAACAGAGAGAGAGAGAGAGAGATGGGTATATGCAGATAGAAAGAGAGGCAGATAAGTTGGCTGGCGGACACTTTGCACTGCAATTTGCACTTCATTGCCAACAGCGGCAGCCGCGGGAGCGTTGAAGCGTTTTGGTCTCCTTCACAAAGCACTTTGTAAATTTTTTAAGTGCCATGCAAAAAGCAGAGAAAAACGAGAAAAACCGGGAAAAGTCCTCCCTATAGAGAGAAGAAGAAATCTACTTTTTTTTCGCGCTTTCTCTCTCTTTTTGAGCGAAGAGTGTCGTCTGCGGAAATTGCTTTGTTGTAAAGCGTAAAAAGCGATAGAAATGGCGGACATAAAAAGAAGGGGAAGGCAGGGAGAAAAGTACAACTGTCAAAGAACTGAAGATGGAACCTCCACCCTCCCCTAATTCAGAGCCCGACTTTTCCCCCATTTTTAATTAGGTAGCAAATTCCTCGAAGTGAATCAAAAATGTCGCTTTTAGAGCTGGGCTTTCACAACGTTGAATTTGCCAATTAAAATTTGCTCGTTATTTCGCATTTGTATTATACAATTTTCATGTTCCTTCGGAAAGTTGTGCAACAACCGCATAATTTAATTTCCACAAACAATGAAACCACAACATGTCCACTTGCAGCTCAACGAAAAAGAGCATATTTTTCGCAGGGGGATGTGAAACCCAAATTACAACACAATTTTTTGCGGGCATTAAAAAAGCGTTGGGAAAACCGCAGGAAAACATGTCACCAAAAAGGGCAGCAGCGGAAAAGCTGCCATAACCATTCCCACCTCCAAAATTTCCACTTTTGTGTGGAATGTGGAATGCTGTGCGCCTGAATTTATTGTTGTTCCTTTGGCATTTATGACCAAATCGCATTCGCCAAATTGATATTCTAAACGCGTAAAAATTTATACATATTTGCTGTGCATTTATGTATATTTCTGCAGTGCTGTTGGGTTTCCATCGGTTTTTCCCCCTTTTTTTTTATATTTTGGCTCGAGGAAAATGGGGCACGGAAATGTTTGGCGGGCATTAAAAATAAATGTTACATACTTTGCGGTGCCAGTCGCATATATCGCATAACATCAAAAATGGCTCGACTTGACTTTTTATGGCCTAAAATTTGTAAAAGAGAGAGCATGTGTGTGTGTGTGTTTGGGATGCTGGCTAAATGGGTTGTCGGGCGACCACGCCCACTTGTTACCCTGATTGCAATTGCCAGAATATGGCCAAAGAAAAATTCCAAGTGCGAATTTTACACTCTTTTTGAGATTCAAGATTTTTGCTGCTCATGCTCATGCGTATGATACCAATATCTAAATGGGAATCTGGAACATTATAAACGGGAAGCCATTACGATGAACATGCTCATATAGATATTATGGCCAGTGAGTAGTCTTTTTATAAAAATCAATTTTAATATATAGTTTGATATTTCAACCATAATAGCAACTGGGTTAAAGGAAAGTAATATTTCCATTCGGTTTCCAAAAAAATGAATATATTGTTTGCTAACAAAATGCCTAGAAAACAAAAGAGTTGTGTGTAATTAACAATATTTGCCATGTCTTTATATAATAAAATCAAACATTTACAATTTTAGCAATTTCAGCAACTGTAGGACAACCAAATAATAAAATGTGCACACAAACTATTCTTTGTCATGTTCTTGAAAACAAAAAAGGCAGAACATACTATTCTCAGGAGTATAAATCAGTCCAATTTGTTGATTATTAATCCCTCAAATATGACTCAAAAAATTCCCCCTTTTGTAGCGGGATTTATTTTAATGCTCAATTTGCAAATTTGTTGCTCGCTAGAATTCATTTTGTCTGCTGCAGCAAATCTGTTTTCGTATTTCAATTTCAAATGAAGGCTAAAAGCGTTTTAATTGGACAGAAATGGGCTCAACTATGCCACGACAAAACCAAAAAAAAAGTCCACCATCAACTGACACAGGCCAACAACTGACCAGAAAGATTTCAATAAATCTGCAACTGAAGACGGCAGGCGGCAACAAAAAATTGTTTTATAAATAGGGCCAGCTCGCAGAATTCGTTGGCTAACAGCTGCTCGCCACGGCGACATTTTCAAACCCCATCCCACAACCCACATCCATTCCCTCCATTTGGTCGGCCTCCGAAAAATTATGACATTCTTGTTTGCAGAAATTGCAATTTTATTTTGCCATGCTCTAGTAAAAGTGTTGACAGATTTTCAATTATCCTAGCCACGGGTGCGGCGACCTCCATCCATTTCCATCATCCTGCGATGACTCATTGCCCAAAGTCTGGCCATCATCATCGTCACACTCAATTTGATTTTTATTCTCGGGGCTCTAGAGTCCGTAACAAATTTTAAGGACCATTTTGAATGTGTTTGCCCAGAGAACAACATTTAATTCCAGAACAATAAACACTTAAAATCGCATTATGAGTAAAACTTTCTTCAGACCCAATGATACCCTAACAGAGAAAGAGTCCTTTGGCTTAAGTATAAATTATTTTCTCTTCAAATTGGCAAGAAAGAAATTATTTGTTGTGACAAAACCTCACACACTAAAAAAATAATTATTTAATTAAGTTTAAACTTTTTTAGCAGAGTATTATATTATATATATTTATCTTTTTTTCGTGGTATAAGGCTACGGATCCAAAAAGTCGACTATAGAATGCAACATCAATCAAATTTGGCTTTCAAGTCGCGTACGCGGCAATTTGTTTGTATAGAAAATGTTGAGACTTTTCTCCCATACCACCACCTCCGTCGCCTTGCCATTTGTTGTATAACTTTTAATGTATTTTGGGCACGTCTAACCGCACTTCCAAAGAGGAGGACTGAGCCGAGCTGAGCCTGTGCCTGTTTCTGTTCCTGTGCCATGGTTATGATATGCCCATTGATATCAGCAAGGGGCGTCGACATCCTCGTCATCGCCCAGCATCATCATCATCATCATCATCAGTGTCGATATCAACGCCAACACCCTTTTTCCTTCGGTTGTGGTGGTTATGTTTTGGCTGCCTTTGCTCCTATTACTTGTAATAATATTTTAGCAATTTTATTTGTTGTCATGTCACATATGCCAAAGCCCTGACAGAACGGTTGGTGTGGGTCGGTCCTTTGCCTTTGCCTTTGCCTCTTGGCGAAGGCCCTTTAAAGCCAAAAGAAATTTGCATTTTTATGCCAGGACATGCCTAGGACAAGGCTCCTCTGACCCGGCAGCTGTCGAATGGAAATTGATTTGATGCAAATTAATGACAGCTTCTTGTCAATTTCATCAAGTTGAGATGAGGTCGCGAAGAAACGAATTTCACATACCCTTAATAATATACATATTTTTAACTTTTATGGGTGTTTAAATAAGTGAATACATTCTGAATGAATGTTTGATGTATCTACTCTTTTCCAAATGATATAAAAAAATTTATGAAAGTTTTATTATGTTTGACATATTTTTGATGTATCTACTCTTTTCCAAAATTATATTAAGGTCTATATTTTTTTTGACATAATTAAATATGTTTGAAGTGAAAAATTCTAATTAGGAAATGATAATTTTTCTATTACAATTTATTTTACTTAAAAATAAGACACAAGTACTTATTTTACTAATAGAGTACTCAAAACTCTTTTACCCGACTGAAAAACCACTTCCCGTTCCGATCTTCAGTTCGTTCGCCTACTTGTTTGTCTTTTTATAGATTTATGCAAATTTTGTAATGGATTTTTAAGTAGGCCTTTAAATTAGGCAAACGAAAGCAATTTATTTAAATGATTTTGACAAGGGGACAGCCTGTCTGTCGTCTTCTGCTCGTTGTTCCTTTTCTCTGGCCATTTATTGTTGCATTTAAAATTAATCAAAATTTAATTTGTCTTCTCATTGTAGGTAAGTCCTCCCCAACAATCGATCTTGAACAACAAACCGCCAAGTTTTTTCGGGGCCCAGGAATAAAAAAAAAAAAAAGACACAAAAAAGTGAAGCCACAGAAGAGTCCGCATAATTATTTTCCGATTCAATCGGGGGCTTTGGGCTTTAAGCTGCCAGAAGCGAAAAAGGACGAGTGGTTGTAGGAGCAGGCGTTGCTAAGCCATATTGAGCTGGATTAGGCGCTAACTGCTAAAATGTGATTACATTCTAGAGCCACAAAATGTCCGCCATAAATTAATCAACAGTGGGGGGAAAACCCCCCACACAAAATGAGTAGCAAGTCTTCCGGATTTTATTTTCTCGTCCCAAAATATTTGACACCAAAATGTGAAATAATTCAAGCGTTTTTCGTGAACGTTTTGCTAAGGGGAAAAACGGAAACGGGAACTGGCCGAAAATCTCATCAAGGTTGAGCGTAAAATTCGTTCGCTTCCTTGGCGCCATTTTTTAAGCCACAAATGGCATTTAATTCACTTTCAACGCTTTTGGACTTGAGCCTGCCACCTGACCGTTGTCCTTCTCTCTTGCACTCATTCCCATCTCGTCCTGTGCGTAATTCTTATTATTTACTTTATTAATTTAAGTGTTTTGGCCCCAGGGCTTGGCCCGAGTCCTTCACGTCCATCCTCCAGAGCTCCTCTCTTTGCTTTCTTCTTCCTTTTTTCGCTCCTGCCTTTCGTCCTTCTGCTTTTCCTTGTTATGAGGGCCGTAAATAATTTTTTCGGGACAGGGCCGCTCATCATTTTATTCTATTAAAGCCAAATATTTACACAGGCAGCACTTCCACCTCCACAGGCAAATGACCAACAGGAAAAATAGCCAAAGGTAAAACAAAAGTGGGAAGGGGTGCACTAAAAAAAATAAAAGGTAGGAAATAATAATAATATATCCGAAAAATTTATAAAAGAAATTTGGAATAAAAAAAAGCTCCGATTATTAAATTATTTTTGAATTCTAGTGCTTTGAAATAGTTTTAAAATGCCTTTTCAGGTGTTCAAAAGTATGCAATGAATTTCTTTCAAATTTTGAAATATATTGTTGCATACTTTTAGACACCTAAAATGACATTTTAAAAAGATTTCAAAACCCTTTTGATAGGAAATCATTCTTAATCTCCAAATTCCGTATAATCAACATAACTTTTTATAACAAATTGAAAAGGAAATTTGTTCAGTGCTTTGAGTATTCAGTGCGTTGTTTCCGTTTTAGCTGGGTGCGTTCTAGGGGCAGTATGACAGTGTCCGCACACAGGACTCTTGTGTGCAGGACACTCCCTGGGGTTTATTAGAAGTAATGACATGCAGCTTGTTAGCCGCAATGGATGGGTAGTGGTGGGTAGAGAAGGCCGAATGTTGAACATAGTTATTAACAGGAGGAATATTGCTGACCGAGGCCGCCGCCACTTGCCAAACGCTGGCTTCCTTCCATCTCTTCCACTTCCGACTGCAGGTGAAAATGGCTTTGGGGGAATGGGTCTTATCCCCCGAGTGGCCCAATTAAATTAAACATAACTGCCGCCCGTAAACCAAATCCAGTTGGGAAAGTATTTCTAAGCTTCGTAACCGATCCTGGGCTGAAAAATTCCTCTGGTCGAGATTTTCTCTTCCAAAACTGCAAACGAAATGCCTCTGACCTCACCAAAGTTTTTGTTTTGGTTTTAAGTTTTAAAATGCTGAAATATTTTTGATTTTAATTAACTTTAATTCGAATAGAGATAAAAACTTTTTAAACAATATTAAAATAACTGAGAGAATTTCAGGAGAGACTTTATAAAATGAATGTGCAATTGCTGGTTTCAATTATTCATAAAAATGTTTCATATTCCCTCGTTCATCTTGTTTATTTTAATTGCCCTGAAAAGTTCTATTTACATTTGGAGGAGGACCCCTGGGAACTTCCCATCTATCTGTCTCGCATTTCATTTAATTATTTGGCTCTTTTGTTGTTTACGCCGCCGCTTTTCCGGGGGCGGCGCAATGAACCAAATGGCAGTGAAAAAGGTGAGTGAAGAAATTGCTGCGGGTCCTTTGCAAATACTTTATGTATGCCATATAGCCTAGTAGCCCTCTTTGTTGGGGGAAAGCCCACATTAAACGCTTCTCACACACAAGACGAGGGCGCAAACAAAGAAAAAGCATTTTGTTTGTCAAATGTTTGTCATTTGTAAATGTCAAACGGCGGTCGAGCATATTTTGCATACATATGTATATGGAAGTGGAACTCCTCCCCCGAACTTTCTCCACGAATTTCCCCTGTCTATCTGTCTGTGGACCATCCCGAATGCAAAGTCAGTTTGGAAATGTTCTTTCAAGTTTTTAGCCCGCATTTCACCGTGGCCAGTACAAAGAGCAGAGTTCTTAGGGTTTTAAGTTGGGGAATCATGGTCTAAAATGCTGAGGGAATGTCGGCCCAGCTTCCAAATTCACCACTCTCCATCTCAAATTATGAGACATATATATTTTTCGTGGGTTTGTTTCTCTTTCCACATGGAAATCTGACATTTAAATATTTACTTGCGTCAACTTGTGACATTTTACTCATTATACCAGGAATCTTGTAATGGGGTTGGGGTTGGGGTTTTTCAGTTTCCGGGGCTTACCAACATCTAGGGGGGTGTGGAATCTTTTGTCATGCCCATCCCAGGGTTTTTCATATTCATAAGCTTTGGCATCATTTTGACAGTTTTCCTTCGTGGTGGAATGTTTAGATTTATTTCCTCACTTTAGCTAGCTGGAAGATGTTCAAGTTGATTGGAGTTTCCGCTCAAGGGCGCGATGGAAAATGAAGAAAAGTTGGGAGGGGGGGGTGGTTTAAATAAGGAAAAGTGGTTGTGACTGTTGTGGGCTCATTCATTTATCAATGCTTCCGGTGGATCATTGTTCTTGGTGGCTCGTCTGCAGATACGTCTTGACTGACTGCTGACTGTCTTTCCGCTTTCTTCGCCTTTCTCCCCCTGAAACCCCTCTGCCACTTCCTTCAGCCCCTTTCCCCCCTACTTCCTGTCTGTTGTCATTGGCCTTGGGGGCAGGTATAAATGCTGTTGTAAATGTATTTTTAAATGTAATAAGATTATTACGCAATTAGTATAACTTTTTGAATGCCTGCAAGGGGGAAAGGGGGTGGGACAAAAGTTGTGGAAAGTGGAAAATGAGGAAAATCTAAGTGGGATGGTTTTCGTTTAACCTGCGGGCAGGCTTTTAACTGCCTGAATTTAATTGCTAATTTATTTTCTTGGTGCTTCTGTAATTATGTGTTTTGTGTAAGGGATTTTGAGCAAAAGATATTTCGTAGATATAAAATAAATAAATATTTTACAAGTAAAGAGAAAAGAAAAGTTGTAAAATAAAATGTACTATTCTTGAATTGAAAATATAATTTATATTATTTCTCATAAGCATTGATATTAGAAAATTCAACAGTTTAAAACCATTTTGGCCAGCACAAAGTCTTAATTAATTAAAAATATACACATACAGCAAACCGAAAAATCTTATACATAGTATCCCTCTCTGTGTGCGAGCAACATGAAACATTTAGGGTCAAAAATATTATTTTGCATAATAGCTGAGCTCGAGAGGAAGGAAGTCGATGAGTGAGCAGCCTTTTCATTAATGCCCCGGCACGAACTTGACTTCCTTTTTCCCACTTTTCCATTTTCCTCTATTTTCTAGTTATTTTCCCCAGTTTTGCTGCTTCAACTCCCACTATATTTTCATCTTTTGTTACAATTTTTGCCTACGTGCCTCTCACAAAAAGTGCTTAAGGGCTCAACAAACACAAAAAGTCAAGACATTTACACTGCACTTCAGAAAATGGAGGGGTGCTGCATATATCGTACTCTTTCTATCCCATGTATTGGCATCTCTTTCTATGTGTGGCTGGCAGGGCAAATGAACCTTAAAACAAATCATTATTAAAGGCTCCTGCCGGGGATGTGCTTTTGCTTCATATTTCTAATTATGTAGAAAACTTTAGCATGTTGCACTCGCCGTGGAAAAAGCCCTTTACGGTCTTGTGGATTTTCCACCCTTTTACAGGTTTTCCCCGCAGGCAAATTGCAGTTGAAACATAACGATTCCATGAGCCGGAAAGTGAAATGCATTGCATGCAAAGGGCGGGAAAATCATAGGGGTTTTCGGGGCTGCGTCTGCGGCTCTGTTGATTTACCAACGGCAATTTTGTGCATTTTCCAGTGCGGCAATGTTTTTCCATTTGTGTGTGGGTGTGTTCCTGTGGAAAACTCTCCGTGCGTGTGTGTGTTTTTTGTTTGTGTTTGTCTAACTTGTTGCAGCAGTCGAGGCGCCAGTTGCCAAGAAATAAAACAAAAGCACCCGAGCACCAACTTTAGAAATGTGAATAACTTGAAGCACTGTGTGCTACTACACTGCATACCTGTCCAACTTCAGATGCTCACACCCAATTTTCCACACCCCCAAGCGCTTTTCCTCGGCTCAAGCCTCTCGGGGAGCTTTTCAAATTGTTTTTGATTGAAATTTAAACAAAAATGTGTTGCCTGCACTTGTCAACAACAACAAAAAGGGGGAAGCAGCATAACAACAACTAAATAACAACAGCTAAACGCCTTTAAACATTAGTAGCTGGATTTATAATACACCCGTATGCGAAATTGTTGTACACTTTAATTGGAGGGTAAATAGTATTTTATTTTTAATATATATGTATTATCTGGAAAAGGAAAATGTCATTTTCATTGAAAAATGTTCATAAAACTAACATTGCTTTAAATAACTTCTTTATTTCCCTGCTTTTTGAATATGATATTTATTGTTTCTTTAAACTATAAATATTTCGAATAACTAAATTAGTAAAAAATAGTTTTAAAACTAACATCGCCTTAAACAATTCACTTATATCCTTGTTTTGGATATTTTGAATATGATAAACCTATTGCCACACATGGTTTTTCGTAAAACAATGTAAATATTTTTGGCTAAGGATACTTTACCAATATTCTTTTCTTTTTTTTTAATTTTCCCAAGGCAACTCCAATATTGTAGAGTATTTCCGTGTACTTTTGCTGCCCGGTTTCAGTTGCTGCGGGTTATAAAAGAGCGAACGACGCACCTTTGTTGTGTCATGTTTACATTGCATGTTGCTGTGTGCTGTATGTTTGTGTATGTTGTGTGTGCATGTTGGGGAAAAGCTTATAAAGTGGCAAGCCAAAGTTTCCATTTCGCCCCCCAAAGGCAGCATGGAAAATAAAGAAAAACGTGCAATACCTCGCATCTCATTCTTGGTACACCCTATACTTTATACCCTATACCCTATACCCCTTTCACCCTTCACCCTTCACCCTTATGGCGGTTGAACATGAAAGCGAAATTCCTTTTATTAGACTTTATTGTTGTTGTTTTTCTGGCGTGGCTGTTAAGCATCTGCTGCTTTCAATGAAATTGTTTATCAAGAGTTGAACTTTACGAAATTATGTAAAATATGTTTTTGTGGTTCGTATTTTCCTTGCAGTCGAAAGATTCTTGTGCATAACAAATGGAACACGGATGAAAAATGTGTAATTTTCTAGATGAGTTATTAAACATTTATGCGCTCGTTTCGAACCTTTTTTCCCCCCCTCTATCTCTCTTGGCCCTGAAAGACAATGCACTGTTTCAGGAGGGCTTAATCCCTAGCAACTATAACAAAATCTGCACCAAATCTCGGCACTAGAATCACTTGGCTGCCCAGGAGCTTCCTTCCGGCAGAAGCGCATTACGGAATCAGGGAGCCACTAAACCCAGCCCACCTCCCTGGTATTTAGCCCCCACTGCCGCCACTGGTAAAGCGCTTACAACTGCAAAGCTCATCATCAGCGTCAGTGGCAGGGCATCGGTATCTGTATCTGTATCTGTATCTGTATCTGTATCATTGTGGCTCCATTTCATCCTGCGGTTTATAACTCGAACCCTTGGTCAGGCAACTATTATGATTAGATCGGATTTTAAACCTCTGACCAACAGCAGACAGAGCAGTGGAAAATTAAATATACCTACATCATTTTTGATGCATTTAATAAAGTGAGACAGTTTGGGGAAAAAAACATATAAATAAAAATAAAATGCTTTTGATTAATGGTTAGAAATTTATCAGATAGGCTTTGAAAGTAAATTGGCAGGCCGTAATATTTATAATGCAAGATAAACAGATTCTTTGATTTATTTTCTTTTTGTAACATTTGAAAAATTGTTTTATTCTGTATAATAAAATATACATAATATTCATGTTTAAATTCTTCTAAGACTCAGCGAGCCCCTCTGGAAAACGTGTCCACTTTTGTTTTAAAGATCCTCTCAATATATCACGTTCGTTTTACTGCCCCATCCAAACGCTTAATTCAATTGAGATTTCCCAAACACATTCGCACCATTCCATTCAATTTGCTGGCCATTGTTCCAGGGGAAATGTTAAATACTTTTGCTGCCAAATGAACAAGTTGGGCCATTGAAATCAAATGAGTCATGCGAGTTTTCAGCCACACAAAGAGTGCGGAGGGAAAAACGCGGTGGGGAAAATGGCCGCAGCAAACAATTTTCCGTGTGGGTGGGGCAGTTGAAACAATAAATAAATGTGAAATCGACCCTGACAGAGGCAGCGGGAGTTGGAGTAAAATGGAGCTACTGAACTTCTGGTTTCTGGTCAACTGAGCAGACAATCTCCCCGTCTCTTTCTCTGCCCCATAGCCCCGTCTCTTTCTCTCTTTGTGTTTCCCTTTTGCAATCCAGCTCACTTGCAGACTATTCATAACACAGGCCAACGCTGAAGGTCGCCACGAGAATCCGCATCACCATCATTATCATCATCATCATCATCATCATCATCATCGTCGTTTGTGGTGGACTCTCTATTCCCGTCTCTTTCACTGCCATTCTATCTGTCTCTTTCCCACCTCAATAGTCCTTTTCTACCGGACGTTGGCAGCAGTTTTGCATTGTTTTTGGTCATTCGTTTGGCGTCATTCGCATTTGCCATTGTTACTCTCCTCCGCTTACTCCAAACAAAAATCCATTCGCCGTCTCTATTGCTCTGCCTACACCCGTCTCTTTCACTCTTTTGGTTTGTTTGTTCAGCCATTGAGTTGATGATTTCCGTATGCATAGCCCATTTTATGCTCAACTTCCGGAAATTTTCATTGCGGTTCGGCAAACGGATTATCGAAAAGGAAGCCAGATGGGAGATACGAGAAATATTTAGTTGGTCTAAACACAATTTTAAAAGTTTAATTCTTTATTAAAGTCAAATAAATAATATAAAAGGGCTTTATTGAAATGTATATATATATTAAATAGGCTGTTTTGGCAACCAAACGATTTCTTTAAATTGTTTAACTTGTAAAAGCTGCGTATAATAAATGTAAAATTTGCTTAAAAAAATACACCTACCATTTATTCGTATTCCTGCGAAAAGTATTCAGCAAAACCAATTCAATTTGCTGCTGATATTTTAAATATGCATCAAATATGCAACGGACAGCCGGCAGAAGCAGAGACCGAAAATGAATTTATAAATTTTAACTGCAGCGCAGGACGTACGAAAATCCTGGACAGCAAAAACTAAAAATTAATAATGTGCCAAAAAGTATGCTACAGTTTTTGACATGCCCTCCCCCCCTCCCACCGCTCTGCCCCGGCCAGCCGGATATGGAGATTATGTAACCGCATTTCCGGCTGCCGCTTTGTTGGCCAAAATGGCGACTCTCGCAGCAGCCCAAAAGAGAAATGGGAGCAGGAAGTGAAACAGGAACAGAGCAACAGCAGCGGCAAATGCAGCACACCACACCTGACACTGACGTTTATGCTCAGTCAGGCGCCTAACTGTGTGCGCTGCCAACTGTTTCAGCCCCCACCGCCCACCTACCCACTGCTCCACCCCCTCTTCGGTAACGCCGGCATCCCCCTTTCGACACCCATGTGCGTACGCATTTGCAATTGCTTTGCGGTCGAATCGGTTTACACAAAATGCGCTTTTGTGGTTTTTGGCAGCAGTTCGAAGGGGTTGAAAAGATCCATAAAGGTTGGTTTAGGGATACTACCTGCTGTTTCGGGTAGAGGTAGTGGAATTACTCCAGTACTAAAAAAAAAGGGGGAACCTCAAGTTCAGCCAATGGCTAGTAAATTGTATTTGATTGCCTTGAATATGTTGGATGGGGGTGTGATACTCAAATTTTATTTGAGCTTCGTAACGCAGCTAAAAACGATTTTAATATATATATCAACATTTTATAATTATTCCAAATAAGTAAATATGCCAGCTATGTTTGCATTTAGTTCAGAAGACTTAAAACATTAAGAACTATTAGATATACAATATTTCTTCATTACTCTACATTAATTAAGAGTGCTTAGATAGTGCTTAAAAACGAATGAAAGTGAGTTATTTAAAGGTACTATAAAATGGACAAAAAAATATCACAAGCTATGTTACAATCTATTAAATATCCATTTCCCTACAACCCTTTGAATAAATCCTAAATTGATTGCCTGTCAGGGGCAACTCTTTTGGGCAAGAAGATACTTTCTTTTGAGAAAATTCACCCTCCCATTTGGCCTAGCCTTTGTGTGTCTCTTTTTTGTGGGGGGATAGGGATGGGGTGGACTTTAGCCCGGCTTTCACCTTTCCTTGAGTCTCCAACAACTGGCTGGCTGAAGATTCTGTCCTTAGACTTAGACTTTATCCTGCTGCGCTTCGCATTGTCCTGTGAGCCATTGTGTTGCCGTTTCTTGCTCGTATTATTATCATCAAGCTGTCATGTTAAATGACATTTGCCATATTTCATATACATACACACCATACAATATGAATAATATTGTATTGTGTAAAAAACTGCTGTCCTGTTCTGTGTGCGTGGGGGGGGGGAGTATATCCTGTGCTTCCTTTGACCATAGAAAATGAGCCATGTGAACTGTTGCGGCTGTTGTAGTCCGTCCGTCCCAGTAACAACAATAAAAGCGGCTCTACTCCTTTTTTGCCATCTCTTTCTGCCAACTGTATTTTGTTGCTGGAAGCCATTGTATCCGGGTGAATCCTGTTGTCCTGTCTCCGTTTGTGGCATGTGATAAAAAGTAAAAGTTTAATTGTCCTGCGATTTAGTCTAGGACTCCCTTGTCCTTATCTTGAGTGGGCCACCCCGAAAAGCATCTACGTTTCCATTCAGCTGTCAGGTTCAGAGAACTATTTGAATTCCTCAGCCCTTGCACACAAATGCGAGGTATTTGTATATATGTACATATACGTATACCACCCTGTTTTTCTCATGACAAAAAGCAATTAACTACGCTCTTGTCCCCTTAAGTTGCTCACCCATCTTTTATAAGCCTCCATCCATCGATTGGGCTGAAACTATATTGAAATTTTTAAGCCGGATATTACTAAAATGCCCCAAACCGATTGATGCTCGACCATAAAATAATTGCTGCATACTTTGCGGCCCCAGAAGCACTGAGTCCTGAGTCCTGAGCCCGGAGCCCTATAAAAAAAAAACATCAAAAGTTCCGCCAAACCAGCCAACCTCCAGTAAACGCTTTCACTTTGCATACTTTTGGTTGCACGTAAAAGGCACAAAAACCACCGTCAAGTTTTTCGGGGGGTTTCGGGGGGCAAAGGAAAAGCGCTCTGAAGATGGCGACGAAGATGAAGAAAATGCCGCCACCACAGCAGCCGCCTCATGCCAAATTAGTTTAAGAAATTGCCCGAAGGTGGCTCCCTGCCATCTGTCTATCTCCTCGCTTTCCCATTTCCCATGTTTTATGCACAAAAGGAAGCGCGAGCATAAAATGAAATAAATTTCCAGCAACCATTTTCGCAGGGAGCAGCAGGGGTGGGGTACACCATTTCTTTACGAAAAATTGACAGCTCTCTGTGCTTTTCTGCTTCTGGTATGGTTGTAAGGATGAGCGACTGAAAGGAATCTATAAGATGTTTCTATATGACTTGTGGATTAGCCTTTCGGGGAATATTCTTTTGAGCACCAAAGTTGGCCAGAGTTTTAAGCCTAAAAAAAGGAGATACTTTACTCAAATAAAGGATACTGATTATGATTACACGCAGAAAAACGACGACTATTAAGGGTTGTAAACATATTTGTTAGATCGTCTATCCTCTAATTAAATTTTAACTCATAGGCATATAAAGATATGTTACCGTGGTCCGAATTGTTGTCATCTATTTTTTTTTTTTGACCAAATTGGTTTCATAAAATTTATTATGTTAATTTTTGTAATAATTTGTAAATCCCCTTATTAACAATACCAAACTATACTTTAATTTTTTTTTTTACTCTTCAATTCATCATCTCAAGAACTTTTCAAAATTGTTAAACCATATTGGTTAAACTTCTTATCCCCTGGGTGGTTGGTTTTGCTCTACTACCTCCAAGGAAACCTCTCCCCAATCCTTGTGCTTTTCTTTCTTACTTGGCTTAGCTGCCAAAGCAACAGCCGCCAAATGTAATTATCAAAAGTTTCCACTATTTTCCGACTTGGGGTGAGCGGTGGAAAGCGAGGAAAAAAGGCAAGGTGAGACCACCTTCTTCCTCAAGGAGAAATGTCAGCCTCAGGCTTGCGGCTTGTTATTCTGTTTGTGTCCGCCAGACGCGAAAAAAAAATAAAATAAATAAAAATACAAAATAAAAAGTAGAAAATTAAATTCATTTCAACTGCAGACGTTGCTCATTCTTTTTTTTTTTGTGCCCTCTTCCACATTTCATGATGCTTTTGCCACTGCTGTTTGCCATGGCAATTTGTTTCCTTTTTTGGAGATTTGCCTTGCCACATGAAGTGGGCCAGAGGATTCTTGCTTGCCTATTTATTACAATTTAATGTCAATTCTTTGTTGTCGAATGGAGGGGGAAACGAGAGGCTTATTAATCTGTCATGCGAAATTACTGCGACATGGAATTTCTTGATTGCCCTGCTGTAATGCGTCAGAAAACGCTGAAAGCTGACACTTTTAAATGAATAATTCGTGGAATTTGTGACATAAAATCCATATTGAAAGGAAATGTTGAGAGATGAACATATTTCCTTTGAACTACTTTTTTTTTTTTTTTTTATTAATATTCCAATAGATTTTCCCTCTCTTGAAACCAATAACACAGAAAATCACAATAAACAAACCATTTCAAATTGATACTGCTCCAAAAGGTAGGCAAATACGATAGTTAAATGTCTACAAATGTCTTGTCCTTGATGCTAACAAACAAATAACAGAATAACAAAATAATTGCCAACGGATTGCTGTAACCAAAGAAATTGTTGTCAGCACACAGCCAAATTCTCAGTTGTAGTAAAAATAAGTAAAAGAAAGCACCCTGAAAGCAAAAAAAAAAAAGCAAATAAAACTAAACAAATGGAGAATGGAAATAAAATAAAAAATGAAAATGCAAACGAAGTTCGAAAAAAGAAAATGAAATTGAAATGAATATTTTGTGATATTTTACCAATGCAGCAGGCTGGCTGTCGTTGTTGCATTGTTAAATATTCATGTCAGGGAATATGGTATTTTATTTATACACACACACACACACACACACACATCGGCAAGGATATGTACAGCAGGAGCTGGTATATAAATACATATGCCACAATACAAGCACATCCACATTGAATTCTGTGGGCCAACATATGTGAATCGTGTGGGCTTTTCACCATTTTCCACTTACTAAACCCCTACCCATTTTTTTTTCTTCCATCGTTGTGCATATTTGAGCCTGAAATCTTTCCACTCCTTTAACAATTTCCTTTTGCAAGCCAAGACTGTCTTGAGGTGTGTTTTCAAGGCTCGTTTGCCTCGCTTGGGTATGATTTTTAAATATTTTATAACCATTTTCCTTTTCATTTTTTTTTTTGTACGCGATGAAAATGAAAATGATGGTGCGTATCCCGACGTATCCTTCGACTTTTAAACAGGAAAATTGGCGGGCTGAGGGCGGCCTTAAGTGTTTGGACAGGTTGGCGTCAAAGTGAAATGATGCATGCCAAAGGCTTCTCGGGGAGACATTTATGAAATGTAATTCACCTGGCTGGGAGCGTGGCCAAAGGAAATCTGCTAAAAGATTTCCCTAAGAGCATGCGTTCAATGAAAATGTTAAAATTAAATAGCGATACTCTGTGCGTGCGTAATATTTGCTGATTATTAAGTTTGAGATTTTTATCAAGGGTTTGAGAATTTGAGGACCATTACATTATACAGTTCCATTACATTATACAGTTCCCTAAGTTGAGTTCTCAATAAGTCCAACTAGTTTTAATGGGAACAGAGAGTGTAACATATGGTATAATTTAATTTATATTTTTAAGAATCCATAACAATGGCTTTGTTGGTGGCAAGTAACCACTTTATGTTATGAAAGTTCGACTGAATTTTAAAATTTAGGACTGGAAGGTTGTAAATACTAGAGCTACTTAATAAATACTTGATATATTTTCCTCATTTATCTTTATTAAGTTTTTCTTAGTTAAGAAAATATATCTAGAATTTTTTAAGCATTTCTAACTTCTCAATCCTGTTCCTCTCAGTGCATTTATCCCCCGCATGTTTGAGAGGACAACAAGCTCAAAATTCACTTAACGATTGGCAATTTGCGTATGCCATGCATCGACACTTGGCCTCTCGGTCTCTCAGTCTCATTTTTGTGCCATAGTAACCGGCGAAGGGAGCTGGATATTGTGGGTGGTTGGTGTGTGCCGAATGAGAGAGGAAAGGTCCTTGGGAGGGGACGAAATCCTGTTAGCAACCGCTGTGAACACATCTCGAGGCAGCTTCCTGCCTGGTTGGGTCGGTTTTGGCTTGGTTGTTGTGTTATCGCTTATGTTGTCTCTTACGGTCTGTTGCATTTTGTACAAATTTGCGCCGCAGGTCCACAAATTTGTGCAACGAAGCGTTTTCGTCCTCACTCGCTCTGTTTCTCTCTCTTTCTCTGTCGCATTCGGGGCATAAAAAAAGAAAACTTTTCTAATAATTTTCTGCCATGATTTCTTTTTCTAATTTCCAAGTGTGTTGCTAGGCTTTTTTCCCCCCACCTCTAATGTTATTCGAGTTTGATTCGGGTTCAAGTTCGAGTGGCCAAGAATAAATGCCCTTAATTTCGTTCGTCGGGGGGAAAGTTTGTGCCCAATTTTGGGATAAGCCATATGCTCAAAGGGAAATCAAGGAAAATCCTCAATAAAAATTACCAATATTTACTTTACAAAATGACAGACCCTCCTACCAATACAAAACCGACCGACCGCCTGTCCTGGCAAATCCCCTGTCAACTTTGCTACTTAATAAAATATGAGTGCCAAAGTGGAGGAGGACAGGACAAACACGAAATATCCAAGGACGTGCCACTAATGGCGGGCTCGAGCTCAAGTGCTCGGCAGGAACGCTAAGGGAGCGCCAGCCCGAAAAGGGATAAAGAAATAAATAGAAAATGCAAATAGAAGGCAATACATTTGCCAGACTCCTCCGAGAGATACGGACGGGGGGCCACAGCAGTGGTACTGTGTTTGCCATGTCCTTTCGATGAGGTTCGCCTTGTAAAAATGACATTTCCATCGTTTCCGCCCAACCTTTCGGTCTCTAACTCTCAAGGACATCATGCGTCGCACATAAACTGTTGATTTTTATCGAGGTTCGTGACACGACCAGGGCCAAAGCTTCCTGCCAGATACAGCTGCACTGGAAATAAAAATTGTTTGCAAAATGTAATTGCATTCTAAAAAAATTTTATACTTTACTGGTCTGTTCAGGATCACTTATAAAAATCTTAAAGTTAAAGATAACTTTTGATTGGATTATCCAAATAATACGTTAATTTAAAATAAAGTAGTTTTTAAACCTACGTAGGTAAAATATTATTTTTAATTGCATTTTTAGTTTAACATGCGAAAGAAAAAACGCATTTTAAACTAAAATAAGGTTTAAAACCTAGAAAACGTAGGGACATTTTAAATGTAAAACCTACTTTTAGTTTAAAAAAATCATAAAGTTTACTTATTTTCCTCGGTATATTTTTCTTTCTCAGGTCGCAGGTGTGTCCCTGCCAACTTCCCATTTTCACATTTCCCCCCTTGGGGGAGTCTCTCCATCAGGTTTTCCTTTGACACATGTCAAACTCTGACCATTTGCAGACCCACAAGGTCGCCGATGAGAGCTATTTTTTGTGTGGCTTGGCATTAGTGTCGAAATTATGGCTCTTATATGGGCTCCGCAGCTCACAGTTGCCAATAGTTTTATGTTCTCCGTAGTTCTGCTGCCTTCTCAGAAAAGCCGTTTTCCACGCTTTTGTGTGCGTGTGTAGTTTACGACTAAATACAATTTGAACGCCTTGTTTTCCTCCCCTTTGTATCGTTGCGGTGACTTTGTTGCTGGGTTATTATATGCTTTGGCTAATGTTTATGTATGTTATCCCAGGAGGCGAAAGTACAAAGGGATTGGGCCCAGAGTAGTTCTCTAGCAGCTGTTTGCAGCTGGGAGAAACATGGGAGTGATTTATGTAGGAGTTCCTCTTGATCGAGAAAACATATATTATTTTGTTAAACAATAAAAAAGAAAATGTTCAGGAGTATCAAAGGTAGCTAGTGCAGAATGTTATTATAAGGGGCAGAAAATATATAATTGCAGGCATTTTTGTAAAGGTCTAACTTACAGGTATATTTTAAGTTTCCTTTCTTTCTTACCCTTATTTTTCCAAAATAATACTTTTAAATTGAATAAAATTTAATTTATTTTTCTCATTTTCTCTTTCCAGGTAAGTGACGACGTGCTTTCGTTCGCTTTTAACCACAATCAAGTAAGAGTTTTTTCGTTTATTATTATTTATTTAACGGGTGGCTGGTTCCCTTTCCCCTCCAATTGCAATGCACCCAAAACTCACACCTCAAATGCAGTGGTCAGCCTGTTTGTCTCCGTCGGTTTTTGTGTGTGCCCAGGGGGTTAGCTTAATAAATCAATCAGATCAGAGGCGACCAGTGTGTCCCAGGGAATCGACTGGTCGGGAATGGGTCTCGCATATACCCTACTACGGGGCAGCACGGCGATTGACGGCACGAGATTTGCAGCATTTCCGGCGCATGACGCAAAGCAGTTAATTTGTCAAATGTCTGCACTTTATCACCCATATCTGGCCCGCTGTCTCCGGCGCAATCCCACCGGCCAGGGGCCTCCGTGAAAACGCATTACGCACTCAGACATTTTCGGGCGCTTCGCACATAGTCGTCTCGTATTCGTATCTCTGTGAAATGTTGAGCCAAAGTGCAATCAGTGCAGTGGCGCATTTCCCACCGGAGCGGCCCGGACAGACGATGAAAATATCAGACCCTTCTGAACCGAACCCCAAAACCCCGTACTCAAAACCCATAGCCCCCGAACCCCGGATCCCAGAACCCCGGAACAGACCTGCTCTGCTATGTGGCAATCCTCTGCATTGTCGTTTGGTCACCGGGGGGAAAACTGTTAGAAAAACTCTGCCTCGGTCTCTTTCCCTCCCGCGCTGGCAAAGCAATTTAAAGTTGCATCCATAACATCACAAACAGCAAAGACACAACAACATTCGGCCAGGACATTGGCCTGGGGAAATTTCACTGGCTAATGTTATCCCCGGCCCCCCAAACGTTAGCCTGTTCCCAAATGTCCATTCGCAGTCAACAGGCCGTCAGAGTCAGACTTGGACTTGGGACCAGAATCGGCATGGTAGTTGTCAGAGGGCACTGAGAAAAAATCTAAATAAGTTCAAGCACTTTTTATATAATTTTAGTATTTTAATAATATGTTTGGTATTTTTAAAAATAATTTTAGTATATTATTAAAGCAGCTTATATAGCTACTTCATCAATATAAATCAGGGAAGCCATTAATTTTGGTTGAAGTGATTTTCAATTGAATAGTGTGCCCAGCTTAGGCAAATTAGAACGAAAATATTTATAAAAAGGCTATATTCTAAGGACGGACGATTTTTTTTCAGTGCTAGATGAACCACAATCCCCCGAAACGTTGACCGAATTCGTAATTAGAAAAGTGCTTGCTTGATAACTCACTTTTCGCTTTCTGTATTGACCAACCAACGGGGGATGGAGCATGAGGTGTTCAAAAAGTGAAGCATCCCGGCAGGACTTTTCCCCATCCTCCTGTGTGGCCATTTAATAGCTTTCGAAATCAGTCATTAGGCGAGTGAGTGCAGGCAAGGGTGAAGAATACGCAACAAGATGCAATGAAATTAACACAAAAATTCTATTAGCCTGGTTACACTAATTGGCCTGCTAATTGGTCACTGAATTACTGGCAGGGAATCATCCCCATCTTCTTTCACTTGGATAAACTCCACTCGGTTGCATTTGCACATTTGGCTTGCAACCAAAATACAAACTGAATGTAAATAAAAAATGTCATCAAAATGTCATTACGTGGGTGGCTCCCAGCATATGCCCGACGATTTATTTATTTTTTTCGGGCTTTGTGACAACAATTTAAGGCACCGACTTTCCAATTTAAACACAAATTCCCATTTCTCATTGTTGGCAGCAATAATAAAGGGGCATTTGCAACCCCCCTTCGCCCCTCGCTGAGTTATTATGCAAATGAATGGCTGGCAAGCCTAACCCATATAGAGTCTAAAAAATTACCATTTTATGCAACAGCCTGCACATAATTTGGCACCAGAAAAAAGGGGGGAAATTAACCCAATACCATAAAGAACAATGATTTTTGATTGGTTTAGTTTTAGTAATTTTAGATTTAAAAAATATCATTGATAAAAATGTTAAATTCTGCCTAATGGTATTCGTTTTATTATTATTTTTTGCGCTTTCTAATGTACTTTTTCGTCACATAGAGGGTTAAATTAAGGCTTTGTCTGCCGGTGAAAATGAACGCCTAAACAAAGGGTTTAAAAAGTGGGGTAAATGGGGCAAACGGAACCACAACCCAAGCCACCGGATCGGGTCTTTGGCCCTATGTGCCATGTTGTATGCATTTTTGGTCAGTGTGGTGGGCATTTTGTCAACGGAGCAGCAGCAGCAGCAGCGACAATGATAGCCATGCAAAACATGGTCGGAGGTTGGATGTTGAGGGGGGTTGGTATAGTGGATGTTAGGGGGCGGTGCCTGGTGCACGGGATGCCGTCACAACAACAACGTCAACAACAACAGCAATTGTGGCATCCTCTAATGACAACCACACGTCATCAGCGATGTTCCCTTTTCCCTTTTGCCTGCTTTTGGGCCAAACAACAACGTCATCGCTGTCATTGTTGTGAACGCCCCCATCCGACACGCCCACACGTAGAATCCCTGCATCCCATGTATATAAATCTCATTGTATACAGTTGCGGTCAGAATACTATAGCATTGACAAACCAAGGCGAAGATGTCCTTTCGGTAGAGTCGCATAAGTTAGGCTTTCTTGCTATACACTCTATATTTTTTTTAAGTTACCCACGCTATAAAATCAAAGATTTTCCACAGAATTTGCTAGCTTTTAAACGAAAAAATACCATAATACACCATTTTCAAAGACCTAAACCAAATAAATTAGCTTGAAACTAAGGATTCCATGAATTTTCGCTTAAGATGCATATATTGTTCTATTATTCTGAACTCCATTCTCCATCCTACAGAAGTTGCTAGCTATTAAACGAAAAAATACCATAATACACCATTTTCAAACACCTAAACCAAATAAATTAGTTTGAAACTTAGCATTCCATGAATTTTCGCTTGAGATGCATCCTTTGTTCTATTATTCTGAACTCCATTGTATTGGCGGGACATGTATCATTGGAATGCAAATTTTTTCGGCGATGGCAGCCGCAGCAGCATGATGGTCATCATCATCATCATCAACATCAACAGGAGGAGCGAAGCCAAGGACTCCATGTTGTTGACTCATTTGCATTATCGCATCTAATCATTGTCGTCATCAACAACAATACTGCTCGTTAGTCTTGTCCCACCAAAAAGGGATGGCTCTTCCAGGGGGTGTTTTATATATATAGGGAAATACCGAACCCAATTCACTTGCAACATTAAACTTTACATTACCATTTAGTTTTGTTTTCGTTTTTCGATTTGGCAAGCAAATAATAAAAAAAAAAACAAGAAAATAAACTATTCCGGAATGTAAATTGTTGCAGTGGCAAACGATGCGAATTGCAATTAAAATGCATTTGCAATTTGTTGCAATTGCAGCATTTGGCAGTTTCGAATTTAGAGTGCAATTCCCAGTGCAGTTGCAGTTGCAGTTGCACTTGCAATTTGTGTAATTTGTCACTGCATTTAGTTTGCTACTCTATTGCATTGCACCAGATTGGGAGGGTTTTTAAATAGAAAGCTAGACGGTTTTATTTTCGTTTTGCTACGGCCATTAATTGTAGCATACTTTTTTGGCTAAGAGGCTTATACTTAAAATATTAAATATTTCTGAAATTCCAGAAGAAAACCCTTCTACAACATTTTTCCGGCAGGCTTTTTTTTAATTTCCATTCTAGATAAAATTTTAGTAATCATAAATAGGAGTTGTAGTTATATTCCTCCATCTAGTTCTTGAATTTGCATTTTAAGTCCTCTCGTGATCTCTACTGATTCCTAGTAATGCAAATAATGGAAAATCCCAACCATAAACACAAGTTAAATTGCATTTGAGTCACTCACATGAGTCGCTTTCATTGCATCAAAGTTTGTTCTACGTTTTTTCTTATTGCCTCTACTAATTTGCATGCAAAAGCAATGGGAAAATATTTATGCACAATTAAATCAAGTAAAAGAAGGGAATAAATTCAGCATACACTCGCCCATTTGGGTAGGCAATGGAAAAAAATGCAAATGACATTAAAGCCGAGTGTGTGTGTGTGTGTTGGTGTGTATCTGTGTGTGTGGATAATGGGTAACGCAGTAGTTGACCCACTTTATCCCACTCGCTTTTTCCCAGTCTGTGTGCCAGTTTTTAATTTTTCTTGACTTTTTCGTTGCTCTTGATTTGCGGCGAATTTTTCTGCGCGAAATTTCACTTGACTCTCCCTTTGTTTTACCCTTTTTCACTTAAATTCTGGGCTTAATGTGCATTAAGCATGTGTTGTGCGTTGTGTGTTCCCTAATTAAGTGGCATTATGTGCTCTTCTTGTGCCATCCGTTTCCGGAATTTTGTACTGGTCACAGGTTTTTCTTTTCAGGCCAAATTCATGGCAGCCAAGGTTTTTTTCCTTCTTGAATTTTTCTCACTTTTTAGTTGAGTTTAACGAGTTAATTGGAATGAACTGGTTTGTAAACAAATCTGTGAGCACAGTTTTCTCTATCTTTTAGGTCGGTAAATCTTCATAAGAAGCATAGATAAATATTTATAGCAGAATCTTATCGATTGCCAAGAAAAAATTGTAGAGAAAGTGTGATGAAGTCATTCGAAAATGCCTTGGACCTTATTGAAGATAAATATGTTCTACTAAATCATGTATCATTTAATATTTTGGCATTATTTTCAACAGTTATAAAATCCCTTTCCATTTGTATTTGCCATTTGAAATTATAGCCTTAATAAAATTTAATTTATAGCCCACTCACACCCACACATTTTGATCAAACTCTGGAAATGGCATTTTGTGTTCTTTGGCAACTTGTCCAAAACTCCCACAATATTTTGCATATTTCCAAACGGCCAAATAACCCGCAGACTGTTCAAAAAGTTTACAAAGTTCATTAACAATAAAGCACATTTTTGCCGCATCGAACCGCGCGACTAATGCAATCAATTTCATTGCAACTAATTAAATATTTAATATGAGTTTTGCCAAACACGCGGAAAAAGTGCTCGCTAATGTAAATGTAATTCGATTGTATTTACAAAAACCGCCGCAATAACAATCTGTTGTAAATTAAAAGAGGCAAAGTGAGGGGGCGGAGTATTGGTTTAGGGCGTGGCACATCAGGAAGTGTTAATAAACCCGATAAAAAGATCTCCGCTGTTTTTTATTCGTTTGAAATGTCATTTTAAATGTTGGAAAAATATGTCAGCGATAAGCGAAACCATTTACATTTAGTGTCAAGATATGGTTATGGTTTTTTTTACCAACATTAAAGCATGGGAATTACAATATATTCATTCTTAAATCTTACCTTTTTGATACTGACATATGGCACAAGGAATTTAGTAGTAAATCTCTTATTAAACAACATTTTTCTGTTTTCTGGCATTTTAAAAAATTTTAATTATTCTCTATATAATTTGTTTTCTTATTATCTCCACAAAACAAATATATAACTTCATATCATGAACTTCGAAGCCACAAAGAAAAATTATCACGCCTTGCTCATATTGTATTTATTTCATATTTTTCACAATTATCTTTCTTTGTTGGTTGTTACGCACTATTTTCTTGGCTATGAAGCGTGAAACATGAAAAAATTAAAGCTCAACGTCCAGAAATAATAAGTTTAATTTACTTTTTCTTCTCTTTTGTGTTTTTTTAATTTTTCATGTTTACTTTTCAATTTTTGCCACACGAAATATCAGCGAACCGAAACATGAAAAAATTGTTTGCTCAAGTGTTGCAATTAGACTTTCATTTGAAAGTAGGAAATTGGTTTTTATAATGGCTACCTAAGTAAAGGATTTTAATAATTTGTAAGCATAACAGCAGTTAACCAGTTGAAGGTACATAGATAGATATATGTAAGCCGTAAGCCCTGCATATATTATGACAGACATGGCAATCAAAACTTTGGGCCTGGCCCAAGTTTAATGGCCAGCAGAATATGTTTTTGACCTGCAACAAATTGTGGAAATGCTGCAAATGCAGCACTCAACGCCATATCTCTGTGCATATGCTGATAATAGTGTTAATTATGCGCCTGTCAATATGCCAAACGATTTTAGCCTGAAATATGCTGGCTGGCTGGCTGGCTGGCCCCTGCCGTTTCTGTTCTGGCTTTCGGTTCTGGGAATCAGTGTAAGCCCAACTAAATCTGAGTGAGCGAACCACCGGGCAAACTAATTGAAGTTTGCATTTAGCACAGTGACAAAACATTTGCACAAATCCGAAAACAATTCCGGTTTCACCCCCTTGTGCAAAAGCCATTCCACAAGTTATCGCAGCTGTTATGCCTCCGGTCAGGTCAGACTGGAGTAGAATATGGGTAGAAATAGAATGAATACTCCCGACCAGACAGCGGGAGGGCGGGGCTTTCTGATTCTGAAATAGCAACACAATTTTCAATTTTAATTAAAGTTCAAACTTTGCCAATTATCTGGGGAGTACGGCGAGGTGCGGGGAGATGTGGTCCCATGATCCCAAATTAAGCGCATCATAATTTGCATACGATTATGGTGGGGTTAGAAAGGGCGTTTTCGTTTGGGCGATGCCCTGACTGATAAATCAATTTGACCCAGCTCAAGTTTTATTTGTAATCGAATAATTTGCGCTGGAATTAGTTGGCAATTTGTGTGCATTTGATGGTTATCGGTGCTTTATAACTGAAAATAAAGGGTTTATATTGATTTTTGATTTATCGAAAAATAATCGATGTATTAATTTTTTTTAATATTTAATAAATATGCAATAAACCCCCATAAATAAAGTCCATAAATCTTTTCCTAATCCTTCTTTCTTTTTTTATTTTCTCTTTTTAGGTAAGTCTACACAATACCAATCCCCTTGAAACTATTCTGCAAAATGTTGTAAGTACCCCAGAGTTGCATTCAACACATAAAAAACATTTCTCGTTTTGGCTGATAAATGAAAAATTTAACAAGCTTTTCCCGCTTGTGGGGGGACATACATAAAAAAAAAAATAAAATGGGTAAAGCCAAAAAATTCCGCAGATCCATAAAATGCCCTTTACAATCTGTTAGGCCCGGTGGGTTGCCACTGGCCCACTGGCAGGGTTGCCACCCCCAGCTCATACTGCAGGCTTACCGAATCAACATGGAAATGCCATCATAGGCCAATGCATGGCATTTAATGCGAATGTGAAAGTTAAAATAAATATAACGAAAAAAGAAACTACTTTGGGCCGACAACATGCAACATTTGGAAACAATTTTTCAAGTTCCCAACAAGAGAGGAGCGGCCACAGTCCAAATGGATTGTGCAAACTCCATGTACATTGTGCACATTTCTATATGTATAGATTTTTTTTACAAATTAAACAGTAGTCGCAGTCCGATTTTAGTTTTGCCTTAGTTTTTCTTTTTAGTTGCCCGCCTGCGTGTTGCGGTCTCATAAAAATTTCAGCTAAAAACTCTGAAGCTCTCCGATTTCTGTTATGGCAGCCATTTTGGATTAGCCACCACAGAGTGGTGTGGCAATAAAAGGAAATAAATAAATAAATAAAAGGAAATCAAAGTTTATGACATTCACTGGACATTCGCATTTGTTTGGGTGAGGGTCCCAAAGTTGGAAGTGGATAAAGCGGAAAGTCCTTAACTTTATCGATGTCTGAGTAGGGAAACCGAATTCACTCGGGGAATAAATCTTGTTTAGATTCTTAGAAATGGAATTAGAGAAAATGTTTTGTTTTAAAGTTGAAATAGTTTTTTTAAGTACTTTAATATTTATAACATTTTTAAAGGGATCTCTAAGTTTCTGTATTCTTTAAGTCCCCCATTTTCCCCATCTATCATTCTCCCTCATTACCCAAGCAATCAATTCAAACAAATTGTTGACAAAATTCCAGCGAAGTAAATAAATAAAAACGCCTGGGGTCATTAAATCAAGCTCACGCACACCTAACTTAAACGCACCACCCACAAAAAAAAACCACCCATTAAAGCAGCAACCACCAAATCAAGGCAAATTACAATAACTAAATGCTTGTGTTTAGACCCCACAAGAGAAAACAAGAAAGAAAATATATATTTTATGTATGTATAAACGGGAGTTGGACTTGCCACCAAATAAATAAACTGTTAAAATATGCAACACACTGAGAGAAAAAGTTGAGGTCATAATAACAACAGTGTGAAGGAAATTTCCATAAATCACTTTTTAGCGAAGGCAACTTTTCGCGTGACAAAAATCAACTAATGTGGTTAATAAAAATATCAAAAAAAATAAGAAAAAAAACAGAAACCTACCTGCTAACTGAGGCGCCAAGTGAAACGCCTGTGGATGGGGGCGTGGCAATGGGGAAGAGGGGGCGTGACAAAAGTTTATAGCAAAGTTAAACTGAACTTAAGGAACAAACGATGGAAAAGCCTGAGCTTGGAGGCAAGAAAATGTTGGCGGGCGGTGGAAAATAAAACCCCCGCCCCCAGTGCCTCATGCCCATGTAAATCACTTTCAGCGAAAACTTTTCCCACCAAACGTTGCTCGAAATTTATGCAAATGTTGTTGATGTTGCTACTGTTATTGCTCTTGTTGTTGTTTTAGTGGCAGTTGTTGTTGTTGCTCCCTCACCCCTAACAACGCCACCTGGCGTTGGCAATTGTCTTTGACATTTTCACCTGCTTTTCCTTGGGTGTGATAAAAAAAATGAGCGAGCTAAACTTTCTGCCCCAAAAAATAAACGAAAAAGTAGGAAAATAAATTCTTAAATTGTTTTTAAATACATTCCAACACTTGGAAAGGGTGCGAAATGGAATATGTCAGTAAATTTCCCCTTTGATTGACACTTTTCTGTGGGCTTTATAAGCAGCAGATCAATGTTGATTTATGTTTGATACTTTTCCGGCATTAATAGTTTGGTGTCGCGACAGTTCCAACTGTTTAGTTAGTAAACCTCTGTAATGGTTGCCCGATAACGGGACAGAAAATCAATGAATATTGAAATGCGTTCCTTTTTTGGCTTTTATTGGTGGCCCCGAAATGAAAGGGCAACGAAATTGAGGGAAGTTGGTGTTGAGGGTTGTCTGCGATTAGGAAATAAAATGGGGGCAAAAATAACCAATAATTCATTAGGTGTCTGTCACTGTATGATCAAACACCTGCACTCTCTGCCAAATGAGGGGGTGGAAAAAACAGAGATAGATAGATAGTTAGGGGAGAAATCGATTTGCTATCAACGGTGCACTAAAGTTAATGAACGTTGGGGAAATAATTGAATTAAATGATAAGTATATGATGGTTTTCGACCACATTATATATGTATATATTTCAAAATTTACTAGGTCAGCTCTTTAATTTTTGCTTTTTCAATATGTAAATTTTGTTTTTCCCCTCAAAGGTTTGTCCATGTAAATTTTACCTTTTATACAAAGTGCCTTAAAGTCTTTGTAGACCAACGCAAACTTTTATCTAATAGCATTTTATGCTTCACTCACCCACAGTAGTTGGGTTTAATTTTCTTTTTCTGAGAAAAGGACAGGCACAGAGAGAGCGAAAGAGACGGGCAGGGACACAGCCATTGTCCCACCACATATGGCAGCTTAATTTCATTTAGCTGTGACCTCCCTGCTACACCCTCACTCTCCTTGAGGCTCTTCTCATGAATTTTTCTCATGGTCTTCGTACGCTTTTCTAAATGCGAAATTCCCCGCCTATAGACGACAACACGCCCACAAAATGGCATTCAAAAGGCAGTGGCGTGGCAGAAGAGGGGGCCAGAGGGGGCATGCAACTGCCAGCTCACTCATTATGTCCTAGACAGGGCTGGAATCCTAAAGAACGCTAGGGCACACATTAAAAATGTATGGTGCGCACGAAGTGCACCGAAAAAATTGGTTATTTTCTTGAACAATATAGGTTGGGTATTTTTTATGCTGTTATATGTTTTGAATAAATTTTAAACTTCAGATATTACAACATTTATAACCAAATAATTGTAACCAAAACAAGCAATTACATTATTTAAAAATCTATTTTAACGTGACTGCATAAATTTTGTTTATTAATCTAGTTTACCACATTAAAAACGAAGTTCTTCATACATTTTAAAATATTTTTAAAGAGTTTAAGGGAATACAGTAATATTCCTTAATATTTCTAGTGATTGAAAATATTTTTTTATAAAATGCCATCTGGCTATAAAATCTTAGGATTGAAAAATACCAACGGTATCTTACAGCCATAATCCCAGATGATTTTGTGAACTTTTAAGAATCTTACTTAAAGAACCACCAAGTAATACTTAATTTCTACGAAATCTTAAAATTTTTGTTGCTCTGTGGTGCAGATGCGAGTGCTAGCAAAACGTTGCCTACTTTTGTGGCCGTCGTCTAGCTGAAACACACGGAAAAACGAGAGGCCCTGAAGAGTGGGGTGGGTTGAGGGGTCAAGACAGGAAATGCTGCTCCCTCCTTCGTCCTGATCATGATGTGTGCGAGTGTGTTTGTCTTTTGTTTGCTTTTTGCCGTTGAAAATCAGGCTATCGATTTTTGTCCCACAACGAAGGAGCCCAGAATCGCTGTAATGGGGCGGCGACTTTAAGGCGCTGCCAGTGAGGGGGCGTGGTCACGTGTTAATTGCGCTTTTTCCGCATGCTTTCTGTTTACTTTTTCACCGGAGGAGAGGGAGGACACACGAACCCACAACCTTAATGCGGAGCTTTAAGCAGATTTCCACCGGCCACACAGGGTAAGTGGCCACTGAAATGGAAATTCAATTTGAAAATGCTGCAGACGGGCGGTCAATCAAAGAGTTTGACAGTTTGTACTGTACACGTGGTGTGGGTTATTTAATTTGCAAATAGAAACTAATTTGCCGGCAATTAGCAGCAGAGGTAGCAGGCAGCAACACCGAAGGCCAAAGCAAACAAAAACGAGCAGACAAGTCCTGTGTGTGCTGTATCCTGAAGAGGGGGGCTCTTTCCGTCCACTCTCTCCATCCAAATAACCATTGTGTTGGTTTGCTTAGCAATTAATGATTTTCAGTTAATTTGAGTGGCAAGTCGAGCATGAAATTGAATTTAAGACGCTGAGCACGTAGCAATCATAAAAATATGGCAGTAGTCGTAGTCATCGTCCCTTCTACCACCGATGAAAAGGAGTGGCAGTGGGGGGAGGGGGGGTATCCCTGTCAATTAATAGCAAGTTTGTGGAGCCAAAAGGAGGATGTATTGCCAGTCGTTGAATTGTTGATTCCAAAGAAGTCACGTATTCGGGAAGTGAGCAAATGAATCGAGAATGAGGCCAATCGAAGTGGTTTTCTGCAGTATCAAAAGCAAATAAGTGTAGTATAATATGACAGGGGAAAGGCAATTAAAGCAGGCCAAGTTCCATCAAAGTTCCATTAAAGAGAGGATTAAAAAATTCACAATTAAATTCAGGAATAATACCATTCCATTATTTTTAAAGACAATATATATTTCTGAAGCTTTGGCCTCTTGAACTCTAGTGAAATTGACTTTAAGTCAGAATGCCAAATGAAAACAAAAAATCACCAATTAATTGAAAATTCAATAATTAAACTCTGTCATTATATTCAAGCCTTTCTCTGTCTGAACAGACAATTTCTGGAACAGGCCAATTCATTCAGACCCCCCTTTCCCCTTTTGGAAAACTCTATTTTTCGGTTGAAATGCTGTCAGCGCAATTTTCCGCGGCCATCAGAAAGCAATTGTCAAACGGGACAATCGGACTGGAAAAGCCCGGGAAAATGCTCGAATTGTTGTTGTCATTGCAGGTGTCTGGCTTCTCCGAATGCCAGATTTTAATTGAAATTACGTGCATTCGTGTTCCAAAGCACCGGCTTTATTCAATCAACCAGGCTTAAAAACCCCCTCTTTAAAGGGTCACTTTCTGCTTACAATCTCCAAAATCCCCGAATGGGGCGTGAAAAAACCTAATTGACTTTCTAATAGTTGAGCAAATAGTTGTGTGCTCCCCCAAAGAATGCAACAAAGCTGGCCAGACAATCAAAGTTAGCTGCTGAAAACCACCCACAAGCCACCCAAAAATGTTTGCCACACACACAAGAATTTTCTTCTCGCTCGTTGGATTTTTTCTTTCCCTTTCCCTTTCCCTTTTTTTTTTGTTTGTTACGGCAAATAGTTTTAATGGGCGGCGGTTTTCCGGCAAGAAGTCAAACTTTTCCACAGGCAAAAGACAAAAGAGGAGAAAGTAGCGAAAGAACTCGCTTCAATTTGCAGCAATTTGTTATGAAATTCAAAGGGATTTGCATGGTTTTACTACTCCACTCCCTTGGCAATTTGCAAGGCAATTAAACTTGACGGGGGAAAGTTCCTCTGCAATTTTCCCTTGGCCAGACCACGTTGCGTATGCGCAATGCTTGACCGGCGAGAAGTTGCTGAAATAAAAACTGCATAAATAAACACTTTGGCTGGGGGACTGCCATGGACTGACTCCCTTTTATATTCCATGTAATTCCGTGATTGCGCATTTATGGCTTCATTTGCCTCAGATATTTTTATGTCTGATTCGTTGGGGGGGAAAAAGAGGCTTCTTCCCTTTGTTGTAATTTGCAGCGTCCTTTGAATCCTCACACCACCCCCCTTATCGAACTTTTGTCCTGCGGCATTTGGCCATATTTTACTTTAAATGTTCTCTTCATGTAAATGAAGATTCCACTCTTTTTTATACCAATCCATATATCAACATTGTATTTACCGCTGCACAAATTAAGGTCACATTTACCGAACATTCTCTCGCGATTTCCACTGCTGTGCGTCATCATTAAATAAAGAAAAACCAAAGTGAACCGAACCGAGGCAAACGTAAAAAGGAAATTGCGTAATTTCATTAATAAAATAACACTGCCAAGGAAATGGAGCGCATTTCGGTGGTTGGTGGGTTCTTTAGTGGTTTGGATTTTACACAATCAGTTCTCTTGGGTTGGGGGAATAAAATGGCCATGAAATCTCCTACTTATGCATAGTAAATTTGGCTGAGAGAGCGAGGGGGGGGAATTAACCATAAGAAGGGATTTTGTTGTTTTAAAATGTTAGTTTTTGTACGTTTTTAGGTGCTGAAAAGGGGAAAAACTTTAATAACTTTCTTGGTAAACTGGCTGCTGGGCCAGAGTTTCGCAAAACTACGAGTAATTCCCCTCCTATATGTTCCCAAAGTCCCCCCCGAAGAAGTTTGTCATCGATTTCTGAACTTTTCATTATTGAGTAACGTAACATAAGCTGGCTTAACCTATTTTTCATTACTCCTTTCACGCCCCGATGTCCTTGAGTGGCTGGAATTTATGGGAGAAGTCGAACAAAAAAAAAATAGGGACCGGAAAACGGGGCCAATATGAAATTCTTGCAAGGTTGCAAGGGAACAAAATAAAGAAAAGGCGGAAGGAATAAAGTTTCACAGAACTTATGAAATATATGGCAAAGTTGAGGCGTAAATAGAAACTACAATGTTGTTGTCGACTCCGCCTCTTTTTGTGTTCCGCCCCCTTTTCCATCCTCATTTTCCTCCTCCTCGCCGTGGCTTTTCTTTTGTGGCTCACGTTTCACGTTGGAAATTGCGAGTAACGAGGAAAATTAAAAAGCAATATACAAACAGCAATCACGCACACAGCAGCACAAAAAGAATGCTGAAACTCAAATTAAAGCAAGTCAAATTAAGTGCACTGTTAAAAATGCAGAAAAAACATGCTCTTCTCTTAAGTGGAATTTGTTTTAATAATGAAAATTATGAAGACTTTATGACACTTTGATTTTTTAAAAAGTAACAAGACTTTTTATTAGGTTATTACAACACAACCATGATTTACTAAATAAATAGAAAAAACCCTGTCAGTAAGTCAAAAAACATGTGTCATAAAGCCTTTATCATTTTGTAAGCGTGTCATAATGCCCTAAACAGTTTTAAAACAGTTTCTTTTTTCTATTTTTATTATAAATCCCAGTTGCTAAAATGTTAGAAATATTTTTGAACAACTCCTCTAGTATTTAGTTGAAAAGTAAAATATGTTAACGATTTTAGATCCTGGTCTAACTTTTTTCTCTGTGCCCATGTGGGTGTGTCCCGAGCCTAAAAGTAGGCATCAAAAGCACACGCGTGTGGTCATTAAGTAATTCGGTTTAATGGTCAGCGAGAGCTAGCCCCTCTTTTGGATCCAAATCTCCGCCTTTTTACCCCACTTTATCAGCGCTTTTTCCCACCACTTTCCCCATCCCCTAAAGGGCACTACTTGTGGGCGGAGCGAGTGGGTGGTTGCCTAATGAGCCACACACAACGCGAACAGAACACGCCGAAAGTGCGCTAATGTTTGTTTGTGGCATTAATTTTGTTTACAAGTCGTTTGGGCAAGAGGACCCATACTAACCACCCCTTTGGCGACCACCCTAAACTGTCGCCGCCTGTCCTTTCATTAGCGAAGGGGTGACCCTTAACCCCCAACCCCGACTTTTTGTTCCCCCAGTCAAGCTTAACTGCTCCTCCATCATTCATATTCAATTTGCGTTCTGTTTTTATTGCGCCTTAGCACAGACTACAAATATTTGAGTTGCACTCATTCAGCTTGGCTATGATGCAGATGGGGAAAATAAAAGATGGGGTTTGGGGCGAGAAAATGGGGAAGGGAAATGGACACTTCCTCGAGGAGTACACTTAATTGATTGCTTTTCAGCTTGAGCTAGTGCGGAGGGTTGGCTGCGTAATTGATATTTAATTAAAGCGCAGCAGCTCAGCTGAAGTAGTTGCCAACTCATGAGTGTCCTGCAAAAAGGACGAAGGAGCTGGATGGCGTGGAGTCATCCGTTCGGAGACATTGAGCGTGAGTAATGGCAGTCATCTCAAGTGAGCCAGTAAGAAGTTCAAGTTGAGCACAGGAAATTGGAAAAATAGGAAACTAAATAAAGTGGCCAGTAGAGATACCAGATTTTTCAGCTCCAGGAAAAACAGTAATTAAATGTATAAAATATTTTAAACGAACTTTTATATTACTCAGATTTAAGGATTTAACTATAAATTCTTCAAGCTAATTTAATGAAACTGCAATTATCCACACAAAAGCAACCACAGAAAGGAAGCCAAAATTCTAGAGCAAAAATGCGAAAACTAATTTGAAATAATTATACCAACTCCTCCTCCCCGTTTTCCCTGAAACACAATCCACACTTGAGGAAATTTCCGTCACTGGCAACAACAAAAAACTATGTCAAATGGTGGAAAATAGAAAACAGAAAAAGGGAAAACACAGACCGAAATAGAAGCAGAAAACACTCCAATTGCAGCAAATCAAGCCGAACAACTTTGTATATATGGCACTTGAAACTTTCCGGCTTTTCCGCAGACAAGGTGAGGTAGGCAGTTAGCCAGTTTACCCAGGTCCTCGAGCGCTTTGTTTGCCTTTCTGCTGTTGCTGTTTCTGTTGCCACTGCTGTTTTCCTGCTACCCTTACCATACCTTATATTTTTTTTTTGCGTTTTTACCCGGCCATAATTATAAATCAACTAGCTGAGTGCGCCCCACCTGCTGCTCCTGCTTACTCCCAACTAACTAATCCACTCAGGCTGAAGCCGAAGGCAACATTAAAAGCCGCCACCGCCACCCCCAACTCCAGTGAACTCCCGCCTCTGGCGACCCACTTGCAACAAGTTGGGTGGGGCTGGTGGGCGGGCATATTGCCACAGTTAGTTGACTCACTTTCACTCGAAGGGCGTCACAGAACTGAAACTGAAACAGGAGCAGAGGCGAGGTACACAGTGAAAAAGGTCCTGGGGTTCCTTTAGTTATCGCTATGAATGTATAATCTCATTTAAAAAGTCTCTTAGAGTATCCCGTAAAAAAAGAAAGCTTCGTCTTTCAAAATGTACCTTTAAAACTTCAGATTTAAAAATGAAGTGTTGCATACTTTTTGACTCTTATATAAGTTATGTTAAAATTTCATATATTTTCTAGGAATTTGTTAGATTTTTTTAACGATAGGTAGAGTTATGAGGGCGTGTTAAAGTGCCTAACAGTTTGTTGTGAAAAAGGATTCATCTGACGGAATGAATCCATCGGAAATATATTATTGCATACTTTTAGACACATCTTTAGATTTTTATATTCCACAAAATCATAGTGATTTCTGTGGCTCTCTTGTTTAGCATATTTTTTTGGCATTCCCTGTTATTCCTTGACATCTACAAATATTTCTCAAAATTTCGATTTGCAGCGAGTCTCATTAATTTTCTCTCAGTGTAGGAGATAGTGGAAAGGCGACCCCAGTCAGGGCATTTCCCCTGTGTATGACATCAGCTATAATTTCCATTACGAGTCGAGCGCTGAAAATTGTACACCAGGGAGCTTATTAAGCACGCTCCCCCCAGCCCGCCCTGTAATGTGCAAATGAAATGAAATAAAAATGTCAGAGCGCAGGGTTCGGAATGCCAGAAAAAAATTCTTAAAACCAGAATATCAGAGAATGCGAAACGGGAGCCACACGACACCGGGAAACTTGGCCAGTATTTTCCATAATTTCGCAGTTGGCTTCCCTCCCCTTCTCTCACTTGTTGCCAATTCGCTGCTGGTCTTGAACTACCAATCCTTGCCCCATAATTCCCATAATTCCCTTGTCCTGAGTAATGTTAGCCTAAGGACAATAACTCGAGTGTGTCATGTGCGGATCGTAAATTTGCCACTGACCCGGCCATTTGCATAAATCACAGGGTATTGCAGTGGCTAGTGGGAATGTGAACTTATAGGGCCATTAAAGTCGCATCCAAGAAAGCTTTAATAACGAGTTTTTCAAAGAATGCTAAGCTGGAAAAAGATTACATTTCCAAGAGGCTTAAATTAAGATTTAAAATAATATTTACTTATTCCTAACCATTCACTTTAAACCTCTTTTGGTGAATGATGGAATAAAACCTTTGTAATTTAATCTTTGCTATCTTTTTCTTCCAGTGTTTAGGAAAAAGGGGGGCCTTGCGGCGCAGCACTTACGTCACTGGGCAACTAAATCAAAGCATTGCATACTTTACGGGCGTGAAATTACATAAGTTCTCCAACTCTCTTCGAGCCGCTCGTCGTCCCTTCTCCAGTTACATACACTTTCCCTTTGTTTTCCCATTTCGTTTTAATAATCGTAAAGGGGAGGAGGTGGAAAAAGAAGCTGGCAACCGGGAGGATGGGGCGACTTTGGGGGGCCATGGCAACCGATGGCTCAGATTTCAACGCTTATTTGGCTTCTGATTATTATTTCATGCTCGTGGGCCGCACTGAGAGTCCTGAATCCTCAATCCTGACGCCCCGACTCCCCGAATCATCCCGAATTCCGAATCCTGAGTGCTGTTCTCACGCATCACGCGCCCAAAAGTATGCAGGCCATGATATTTGCTTTTTATCGCCTTCGCCGCATTTCCCCATTTTCACATTTCGCGTGGAAACCTTGTGTCCCGAGTTCGTGTTCCTCTGTTCCGTTGTTTTCCAAAACTTTTGCGTGTTATTATTATTTTACTTTGCCATCTTGCTACTGCCACGTTTCAGTTTTATTTGCCCTTTTTCCCCCCTCAGTTTGGCTTGGTTTTATTTTTCCTGTTGCCCTCTGCCCTGCACCATTCATCAATAATTCACATTGATTTCTTTTTCCTTTGCACCGCTCTTGGCTTAATGTTAATGTTATCCCAGTTGGTTTCCTCAAATTCGCTTTGTTTTCCCTTCAATTCGCCATGTAAACAATTGACAGGAGACTTAAACGAGGGAGTACTGTATTCTTAAGGGGGGGGGGGAGGGTACAGAAAAGCTTGGCAAAGTCATTGAAGTCCTTATGCATATATCCTTATGCTGCTCGTGTACGTCTAACAGGTGCGTCCAGGGGGACTGCAAATTTATGCCAAAGTACAGTCTGCAATCTGACTTTCCTGGGGAATATTCCACATTCAAGGAATTCCAAGGGAAAAGGCATTAATTCCTTAGCTACATCAAAGGGAATGGAAAATGTTGGGAATGAGGGACATTATAAGGTGTAACCAATCTTAGTTGTGTTTCTATTAAGGTAAAGTACAGTCTGGGTATTACAATAATCAAATAAATATTAAATATTATAAACCAGATTTTTACTAAAAAAGCAAATATTCCATACACTTTCTATCGTTAAAACGCAGTTTGTGGGTGTAGTTTCTACCCTTTTCCTGTTTTTTCTGAAACGCATGAGTGGCTGTTGCTCCTGGTGATGATATAGCCACATCGCAAAAGACAAGGCATAAAAAGAGGAGATGTAGATGTACGGGGAAATGGAAAAACAAAACACTCAGTCATGCGTTTTCCTCTTCCAGCTCCTTGTTATTCCACTCTATTTTCTGCATACTGCATGCTGATACGATTTGATTGGATTTGATTTAATTTTCCAATTGAAAACACTTTATCATGTTACCCGTACACGTGTGTGAATGTGCTAGAAAAACACGAGCGGATGCTGTTGAGTTTTTACGTTTGAGAAAAATTCCGTATGGCAACGGGGCGGTTACTTGATATGACGTACAGTGACGGCTTATTAAGCCAGAGGTTCATGTAAGCCAACACAAATCCCATAGCAACAATAATTACAGCGAAGGAAATAGGGATTTGTTGTTAGGGAAAAGTAAAAGACTTAAAAAACGGAGGATATAAATTGTATGAGGATTATTATTGGTAAAGCTGAGCTTTTATTTGACTTATAAGTACTGAATTAAAACGAACATACGTGTCGTATGAAATATTTTTAAGAACCATTAAAAAAATCGTAAAATTCATTTAGTTTTCTAATATATTTCTTGTAAGGATGAGAAAGCTTCAACAGCATTTAAAATGATTTTCTGTTGGATTTGAATTAAAGAAACTTTAGAAATTAAATCAGCATAACATTCTGGTATTCATGCAACTCGAGGTACTTACACCTTAAGCACTCTCCCATCTCTTTGAATGATTGCAATTAAACCGATGACCTGATAAGTAACTAACCACCCCCCCTTTTGGATCTTCTCCCCCCGCAGCAACTGTTCCGCTCGCAGAATCCGGGCCTTGCAGCAGTTGCCACAAATGCAGCGGCCGCAGCAGCAGCCGCAGCAGCTGCCACATCGGCAGCGAGTGCTGCAGCGGCGGTGGGCGCTGCCCCCGTGCCCAATGGGTCGCTGCAACAGTCGCAGCAGCAGCAGCAACAGCAGCAGCAACAACAGCAGCAACAGATGCAGATGGCGGCCGCGTCGCAACAGTTTCTGGCCGCCCAGCAGGCGCAAAATGCGGCCTATGCCGCCCAACAGGCCACGCCCTACGTCATCAATCCGGGCCAGGAGGCTGCCCCCTATATGGGCATGATTGCCGCTGCCCAGATGCCGCAGTACTACGGCGTAGCGCCCTGGGGCATGTATCCGGGCAATTTGATTCCGCAACAGGGAACGCAGCCGCGCCGCCCCCTCACCCCCTCGCAGCAGGGTGCCGAGAATCAGCCGTATCAGGTGAGATATATAGCAGTACCCAGGATAGCCAGTATAGTCAAGCCATTGTCATGCCGCACAGTTAGCTGTCGGAAACAATGGGGCATATAGTGTACCTATACTTTACATTCAAAAATGCACATAAGTGTACATATGGCAGGTGTCAATTGATTGTGACAAAGGCATTACACTCGCGGTCACTGCAACAGCGCTGCTAATTAAAGTTATTATCCCTAAACTTAAATGTTATTCGAACCCATGAATTTGAATTACGAATACCTTTTAACTTCATTTAAGAACAATCAAACAACCTAAAGTGCTAGGCACTACGAAAGTAGTTAACAGAAGGAATCTTTTAAATTTGCGAATTCTTATTATTATAAAATAATAAAACATATATTGTACATTTGATTTGAGTTTATTTAGAAAATAGGTAGAGGAATCCTCTTGATTAAAAAATACTTTTTATAAAATAAAAAAGTATAGATCTTACATTTGCTTTAAATTAAATAAAACATTAAGCTTAACTTCATTAAACAGCAATTATTCAAATTTAAATTCTGGGAACTATGAAATTCGTTAAAGGAACTTATCAAGTGTTAAACTAATTATAATCAGACTGAAATTCGTTTTCCGCGATAATTGGCTAGCTACAAATTGTTTGAGTGAAACCATAATTGAATAAAGTTATAAATGTTTTTGAAACAAACAAATTTGTAACCAAACAAATAAGTTTCATAGTTACCTGTATACATATGTGTAAATTAAAAAAGTGTAGTATAATGTAAAGCTGCCCTTGTAATTGTAATTATAACTAGTTAATTGGACCTGAAACGTTGTATATTTATGCTCTGTCTCTCTTTTTTTTCTCTTTTTTATACACATACATCATCAACAACACGCTTCCATAACCAACAAACAACAAAACCAAACTCTAACCCCTGTACAAAAACGAAATCCGAATCGTGTAAAATACCGTGTGCTGCTGGCGTGTGCTGCAGGTCATCCCGGCCTTCCTCGATCACACGGGCTCCTTGCTGATGGGAGGACCCCGCACCGGGACGCCCATGCGTCTGGTTAGCCCCGCCCCCGTTCTGGTGCCCCCGGGCGCCACCCGTGCCGGTCCCCCGCCGCCGCAGGGCCCACAGCTGTACCAACCGCAGCCGCAGACGGCCCAACAGAATCTCTACTCGCAGCAGAATGGCTCCAGTGTCGGAGGTAAGTGCGCTCACATATCACTCACAACATGGTGAAATAGCGAAATATAAAGGAAATTGAAGGTTTCCAGATGCAATATTAACACTAAAAAGAGTTTACATGGCGTATGAGTAATATTTAGCATATATGAGCTATGCAGTACAACAAGGGTATGAGTAATTTTTGAACAGGTTGTTATCTTTTTTATTAGTCTTGCATTTCTCCACCTTATTTAAGGTTATTTGTTGGCAAAATATGAAGGAAATTGTAGTTATCTAAGATGTGCTAAATAAACATTTAAAATGGGTTACATGGCGTATGAGTAATATTTTGAAAGTCTTTGCAATACATCTTGCGAATGAATAATCTTTAGAAATAATGTTCTTTCTTTCATTCCGTATCATTTCAAATGTGTGCCTTCAATATTGTAATATTTTTGTATCAATATTTTAACCGAAATATTAATCGGAATTTTAGTAAGTCTCCGGAGTTCTTAATATCCTGCACACTAATCGTTTATTTCGCCCAGTGTGCAGTGACAAAAACTGTAATTAGTGTAAATTGTGGCACACACATCTCATCAACATCCCCAATAAAACTCACTCTCCCTGTTGTATGTTTGTATGTACATTGTACAGCCATTAATCTTTGTTTATCTTACAATTCTCTTTGTATTCAAAGGATCTCAGCTCGTAAATAGCAAATTTTCGAGCTTGCCAAATGCCTTTGAGTATGTGTCTGAATAGTAATAATAATAATAGATTGTTGGGTGACAAGGGGAGTAGTCATCCTAACTTGTCAGCTCCATTGCGCCAGACTAAGGAATAATAATATTCATGCAATTTATAATTTCAAATTTTCATTTCGATTATTTTGCGTGCTTTGCTGCTCTACATTTTGAATTATGAGGCATATTAGGTTAGGAGAACCAAAAGGATTTGCCCTTGTTACAACATGGATGTTAAATAGTTTAAAGAACCTCTATATATATATTCCCTTTTTCTATTCCCCAAGATAAACATATTTAGAGCTCCCCAAGTAACAATTACAGGGCATACATGAATCTAGCATTACCTAGTCGAGAATGCATTACTACACCATGGAAAGCCATGAAAACCAACTGTTTGTGTCAGTAAATTTTCCTGTTTTTCATATATATCTAATGCACAGAAGAGCCATCGAGGAGAGAACTAACAACAATTGCATGCCAGCACGCAAAATGTTATTATTGCCAATGCTCCGGCAACTTCGGCTTTCAACTTCAACTATAATGCAACTAAAACGACAACGACAACAACTGCAGAAGTCCCAACAACTGACTCATGCAACTTTAAACGAAACGCGATGAGTTGGGGGAAAACCCCATATAGTTGAGAGATGGAAAAATAAGGAATGGGTTGCAAAAACAGTGGCAAACTGACAGTTTATGCATTGAAAATATTAAGAAAGCCTGATAGGATTATAAGAGATCAAACAAAATATTTGATATATATTAAAAAATTTCATATATAGTCCAAAAAATATTTAATTGATTAATTAGTTTTAGCTTTTGTATTTCCTATACCAAGTCCACTGCATAAACTCTGAATTTTCAAGTTATGCTTGCAAAGTTTGTCCGTGTGTTTGTGATTGCCCAAAAATAACAATTTGCTATAGAATATCTACAAAATGCTAGAGGGAAAATGTTGACGATGGCTTATATAACATTGTTGTTGCTGTGCAATTGTTGTAGATTTATAGAATTTCAAATTACAATTAATAACTGCAGTCAGGCATTGAAAGTTTACACTTTGTGCGTTCGAAGCATAAGTAGTGGAGATATAGCCGTCTCAAGTTGTGCAAAGTTTTCCATGAAAGTGTTTGCAAAAACACATAGATTTTCAATTTTGCATAAACTTTAAGTGCAATTTGCAGGAAAAATGTTAAAGTTCCTTAAACTCCATGCACACAGGGAAGAGTTACTGACATTGGACGTGGACAGCTCCATTAACTCCATTAACAATCAGGAGAAATCAATTATTACGCTTTCCACCTACCATTTTTTTTCCATTTTTTGTTGCGCTGTGCCCGACCGCATGCAAAAACGCTCTTTCCATTAACGGAACGAATTTCCCGGAATATGGAAGTCGAATCCGTCGGACGTATGGGAGCCGGGCATTATTATGTCGTTAATTCATTTTGCCTCATATGGCAGTTTAATGAAGTTTCCAGTTTTCTCTTCTTGCACACTGTGTGTTGTTCCACATGACGTATGAGTGATTACGCATTTTAATTTTTCCTTTTTTTCATTATACCCGCCATCGTTGTTGCTGAAATTGTTGTTTTAAATGTTGCAATTTTAAGCCAAGCCTTTAAGAGAACTGTGATCCGCATACAAGTGCTCAAGTTATGTAATCCATTTCGGATTCGAGTGGTGGAAACTACTCAATCGATTGCAATCCGTTCTCGAGACCGCAAGTCAAGTCCTGACATGCTTTGCGTGGAGAACCGTGATGATGCCAGGTGATTAGGCTGAGGGTCTCTCGAGGAGTGTGCCACATTCACAGATCCACCTGCATATGCCGTTCTACCAATTTGGATTAGGTGCACTGCGAAAAAGAGGGGATTCATTATCAACTATTTACTCAAAAATCACTTGTTAATATTTATTTTTATTTGTAATATTTAAAAGTTGAGTCTACAAACTTTAATATTTTAATTTATATATACTAATAATTTTTAATTTAATCATTTTGAGAAATTAATATGTTGAAAGTTATCTGAATAATTTATAAGGATAGTATAGATAATAGAGTGGAGGTATAACTAATGCTCAGTAAACCATATATTTCATACATTTCCATTAAGAAGAAATAAAAATATTTAGATTAATGTATATATTAAAATGTCAGTCATATATACTTAGGAGTAACAAAAAAATGTTAAGTACAAGGATATCATCCTTAAAAAAAGGTGCAAAATGAAGGTATCTCATACCCAGTGAGAATATTCTTTCCCAATAACCAATGACACTTTGCCAAGTGTAACCATTTCCACTTGCGCATTCGCATCTCAATTACAATTAGCACATGGCGCCCACAGTTTGTCCTCCGCTGGCACAAATCCCCACTAACAACTGCAGCAGGCAGGCGTCCCACTCATTATGTTGTGCAATCGATGCTGTACAGTGAAACCCCTCTATCGTTAACCCACCCCCATTCTAGTTGACTATCTGTCTGCCTGCCTGACTGTGTGCAATGTCAAAAAGGCTTTTTAATGGAGATTATATTGTTTTAAGTGGCTGCCTGAAGGATAACAGCGGGGTGTAGGGTATGCAACAGCAGCAGAAGAAGAAGGAGGAGGCATATCAGTTGAACGAATCCCCTTCTGCGTCAGAGACAAGCTGCAATTACAAACGTTAATGCGCCTTGGCCTGGCTGGGAGAATGGTTGAAATGGGGGGAATGTGGCATGTGGTTCGGCAAGGGTGGAAAATGGAAAGTGGAAAAGGAAAAAAGGAAAATGGAAAACGGAAAGCTGCTTGACTTTGCAACCGCCAAACCCATTTTGGGCATTGCCTTGAAAACAATGGGGTTGGAAAAGCAGCCTCCGAAGCATCAGAAGCATCAGGAGCAGATGCAATAGCAGCAGGAACATCCTCCTTTGGCTGCTAAATTATTATGTACACCTTTCGCATGTTGGCAACATGTGATTGCATCATCATCACAGGGGTGCTGGAAAAGTGAAAGGCTACCCCACATCAAAACCAACCCAGCCACCGAAACCACTCTGCATACAATGCAGCACATTGTTCGTCCTGCCAGCCAGCTGCTTTATCCTCCTCCAGCACTCATCCCACTTTCTGCGGCAGCCTTTTGTGCAAATGAATTCGTTTATTTTGTAAAATGTCAATTGCTATGCTGGCTTACAGGAGCAGGAACATGCGGGGCTATAAGGGGTTAATGGGTGGAGGAGCAGGAGCAGGAGCAGAAGGATCTGGGTGGATCACATGCAGCACACGGTTGACACTTGCTGCGGTGTCGGGAGGTGTTGGTTGTTGGTCGTGTGTGCACTTTACGCTTAATGAAAGTCTCAATGATGTGTGCCACACGGCGTATGCGTGACGCAACTCCAATTGAATTGGCATAAAAAAAGGGCACAGATTGATGTAATAGTGGAAGTAATCTTATAATGAGATTTATACGTAACACCGGTACTTAACTTCATGGCTATTTAATTGCTTTCGATACTTATTTATATTTAAAATTTAAACAACAGTCACTGGATTCTTTTAAATCTTAGCAAATTTAAATTGCTTTAAATTGAATTTTATTTATACGAGAGACTTAAAGATTTACTTATATTTTAAATTTAAAGACTATCTTAAATTATTTTAAACAGATGACTTTCAAATATTGTTTTATATTTTAGATTTATACATTGCCTTTCCTTAAAACATAATAATCACAAATAATAATAATTTTTAAAAACAAATTATTCAATACATTATCAAGAGCCTTTCCACTACTCTTTAAATGTAATGCTCATTGATTTTTCCCTATAAAATCTAATTAAAATTAAATTAAGCTAACGAAGGATATTTGCAATAAAATGCAGTTTAAATTAAGTTCAGGTTTAATTTTTATCTGTCTGCAACAGTTGCTCGAACTTAATTGCCGCGGAAACAACTAAAAGTTCTTGCAGCGAATGGGAAATCCCGAATGAAATGCTTAGTTTAATGACAGCCAGCGGGAAAGGCGTGCAAAAGTTTGTAATTCTTGCATTTAAATTGCAACTAATTTGGCGCCATTCTCCAGCGGAGAATCCGTAGAAAGGGAAAGACTAAATTTCAAATACAGACGGCGGAAAAACACAAACAATTTGCATTGCATCCATGAAAGTGTTTTCAGCAAGGGGAGTTTGGCGTATGTTTTCTGTCTGCTTACTTTATTTTCTGGGCCTGCGTGTGGCTGGATTTTGGATTTTGGCTTTCGGTTAGGTGCGTGTAGTTGCACAATTTAAAAGGGAATTATTCATGCAATTTGTGCTGGGGATGGTGGGTGGTATTTTGGGGGTGCATAGATGGTGTCCCTGTTTCCATCCCCAACCCACCCCCACTAATTCAGAGGCTGCCCCACGACTGTCTGTCTCAGCTCAAATCAGCTCAGAGTGAGAGCAGCCCTCCATTTGGGAGACACTTTGCCAAATGAAACTGCAGCCATGTAGCACACTGTAAAAAAAACTGAAACTGTATAAATAATCTTAAATAAAAAACAAAATTTAAACCGTATAAAATTCAATGTTGCACAAATGAATGAATTAATTAAATATTTTATTTGCAAATACTTGACAAGACCAAACACTAAGAATAATAAAACCTTAATATGTTTTAAATATCTAAATAAACATAAGATCAAATATAAAATATTTAGTTCAAAGTTTAGTTGTTTAAAATATCTGATACTACATTCTGGCACAATAAATATAAAATAAACATAACTTATATAATATTTTGTTCATATTCTTTACATATTTTAAATATTTAAAATATCTTATCTTATAATTTAAATAATCCTAAGCTAAAACCTTTTGATCTATCTTTTTACCCTAAAATAAAATACAGAATAGGTTTTCCTGTGCATGTGGATCCATGGCTGCTCTCGTGTGGGCGGTGGGTGGCATTAAAAGACGCCAAGTTTATTGCAGGCGACATTCTGTGGTTTATGCACACGTTCCGCAAATAGAAAGGGACCGCCCGAGTGGCGAGAGGGAGACGGCACTAGACGAGAGAGGGAGACGGGAGACGGGACACGACACTTTGCCGCTCGTCCTTAGCTTAATGTAATGATTTTATGAATTATAAATGCACACACGTGCACATTATGCACAATGAGAAAAAAAAAAAAGATAGTGAAAACGCATTAAAACGGCGAGTCATTTAAATGTCGAGAGAAAGGTCGGTGGGTGAGTGGGTGTTGTAATAGTTGGTCGGGTGGGTGGGAAAACTATTCTCGGCTCGGGCAACTTTGTAAGCGCTGTTAAGTAGGCTATGAAAAAACGGTTTAAGGGGCATTATATGAAATGTAATTAGTGCTAAAGCGCGGCTTCAAAGTAACGGAAACACGGCCGCACTTTAATTGCTACAGAATTGCTGAGAGTTTTAAATGTCAGAAGTATCCTTGAAGCTAAAAACGATTACGTAAAGGTATTCAATATTATACTTAAATTCAACGAAGGTTATATGATACTCTTTTTAAATTCTAGTCCCATAATCAAGCTAAAAGCTTACATTTCCCCCCAAAGTGTACACATTTTCACTGCTTAACTTTAACCATCGATTTCTGGCATACACCTGCTAACACTGCTCCACTTTAGTTTTCCGAAACAAACAACAACATTGTATATTATTTACCAACACCATTCCGCAACTTTCAACAAATTGCTTAATAACTCGGTCAACAAATTGCGCACACTGTGTTGACATTTACAACTCGCCTTACTCGCCTTACTCGCCTCGCCTTTTCCGCTTCCGTTTCCCCGGGAAACCCGGAAAACCCTTGAGAGGGGCCTGCAACCACCCTAGACCACCCTAGGCCACCCTAAACCAACCACCCACTCACCTGAAGGCAGCTGGGAGTTTCGCAACCCTTTCGCGCAGCTGTTGTTGCATTAGCAGTTAAATAACTTAATGTGTTCAGGCCACGTTTATGGCCATTTTGGCCTGCCCCTCAATATAAATTCGAGCAATTCATTTGCAGTTTCAAAGTGCAGCTAAATCTAGTAAAGTTTTGAAATTTTTATAGCCACTATGCAATTGGAACTTTCGCTAATCACACATTTCCGGACCACTGGACGCAGGGAATACGATATGAGACGCCTGCAAATCTCTCAAAGTCTCGCTCTTCTTCGCTTTCCCTTCACTTTCCCCGCCTAGATGGCAAATCAAATGCCAGTGACAGATTACAACATCAATCAAGTTGGCACCGTCGTCGACGTCTTCTGCTTCTCCTACCACCCAGTCACATCCACTTATTGTTTCCGCCCACTTGTATCCTTTTACATATCCTGTGGAGATTGCAGGCAGAGCCGGCACCAGCAGCCTCATGTGCGCAGACCATTAATGCTGTACATTATGGCTTAGAGAGATGAATGTGGGGGGGTTGGGAACTAAGAACTGGGTACTGGGAACTGGGAACTGGGAACTGGGTTCTAGGGAAGCTGGGGAAAGGGGAAAGAGACATCTATCCCCTGCATTGCAAATGCCAAATGGCCAAGTGACTAAAACTAAGCCAACAGCTGCGCCTTGAAGCGGGCAATTAAGTTTTACAGGCGCATCAAAGTCGCCTCCGCTCGCTTCTCTCGATTAATTACAAAGCGGCAAACGGCTACGGGCAAGGATAATGGGTACAGTTGCGTCAGAGTTTTATATCTGGGCCAGCTTCATCCAGTTGATGTCCCACTGAAGGCTGTAAACTGAATTTAAAGTGCAACCAGCCAGCTTTACGGTCATTCGATTTTCCATTTGCAAAATGATTGTCACTGCTGGAAATGGAGATGCACTAGATCTCTGAAATTTACAATAGGAACTAAACTGAGCTGCAACTACTTAAATAGGTTCTAAGGAATCCTAATGTGCTTTAAATTCAGCTTATCTAGTTTATATTCCACAAAATCGTTTTATGTACAGAAAAGTAGTACGGATTTTGAAATCAACTTTTAGTGTAACTTTTAGGTGTCTAAAAGTATGCAACCATGTATTTTAAACGCAGAAGGTTCTGTAAATTCATTAAGAAAAACGACAATCCGTCATTTACTATATACTAGTATTTTTTAAAATAAAAAATTAAATGTTATATATCTTAACTCTAACTAATGCAAATATTTTTCTACATTTTCCAGGTCTCGCCCTGAACACGAGCTCGTTGACGGGTCGCCGCGACTCCTTCGACCGCAGCACCTCCGCCTTCAGCCCCTCGGCGATGGACTACACCAGCAGCGGTGTGGCAGCTGCCGCCAATGCGGTGAACAGCACAGTTGCCCAGGCAGCAGCAGCGGCCGCAGCAGCCGCCGCAGCGCGTGGCAAGTGGCCGGGAGCGATGTCGGGAGCGGCAGGCGGAGCCTATGGAGCCCTCGGAGCGGGCAATGCCTCGGCCAGTCCACTGGGCGCTCCACTCACACCGCCGCCGTCGGCGCAATCCTGCCTTTTGGGCAGTCGGGCACCCGGAGCCGAGTCCCGCCAGCGGCAGCAGCAGCAACAACAGCAGCAGCAACAGCTGGCCGCCGTGGGATTGCCGGCAACCGCGGCAGCTGCCCAGGCAGCAGTGGCAGCGGCAGCCAACAATATGTTTGGGTCCAATAGCTCGCTATTCTCGAATCACCTGGCCATTCCGGGTACCGCAGCCGTGGCAGCGGCGGCGGCAGCAGCAGCGGCAGCCAACTCGCGACAGGTGGCTGCCACAGCAGCTGCAGCGGCGGCGGTGGCAGCTGCAGCTGGCGGCGGCGTGGGCGGGGCCCCACAGCCGGGCAGATCTCGCCTACTCGAGGATTTCCGCAACCAGCGGTATCCCAATCTCCAGCTACGCGATCTCGTCAACCACATTGTGGAGTTCTCGCAAGATCAGCACGGCTCGCGGTTCATCCAACAGAAGTTGGAGCGTGCCACGGCGGCCGAGAAGCAAATGGTCTTTAGCGAGATTCTGGCCGCTGCATATAGCCTGATGACCGATGTCTTTGGCAACTATGTCATCCAGAAGTTCTTTGAGTTCGGCACTCCGGAGCAGAAGAACACGCTGGGCATGCAGGTCAAGGGTCATGTGCTGCAGCTGGCGCTGCAGATGTACGGCTGCCGAGTGATTCAAAAGGCCCTGGAGAGCATCTCACCGGAACAGCAGCAGGAGATCGTCCACGAACTGGACGGACATGTGCTGAAGTGCGTCAAGGATCAGAATGGCAATCATGTGGTCCAGAAGTGCATCGAATGCGTGGATCCCGTGGCCCTGCAGTTCATCATCAATGCGTTCAAGGGTCAGGTTTACTCGTTGAGCACCCATCCCTACGGATGCCGGGTGATCCAGAGGATACTCGAGCACTGCACCGCCGAACAGACCACGCCCATTCTGGACGAGCTGCACGAGCACACCGAACAGTTGATCCAGGACCAATACGGCAACTATGTAATTCAGCATGTGCTAGGTAAGTGAACCGTTAAACTTATGTTCTAAATAACTTTTTAACCTGGAACTTTGTATTTTTAGAGCACGGCAAGCAGGAGGATAAGTCCATTCTGATAAACAGCGTGCGCGGCAAGGTTCTGGTGCTATCGCAGCACAAATTCGCTTCGAATGTAGTAGAGAAATGCGTCACCCATGCCACACGTGGCGAACGCACTGGTCTTATAGACGAGGTCTGCACCTTCAACGACAAGTGAGTGCTGCAAAAATAAACTACAAGTCCACTGTAACTAATCACATTTTGCATTTACCCCCCACAGCGCGTTGCACGTGATGATGAAGGATCAGTATGCCAACTATGTGGTCCAGAAGATGATTGATGTTTCAGAGCCGACGCAGCTCAAGAAGCTAATGACCAAGATCCGGCCCCACATGGCCGCCTTGCGCAAGTACACCTATGGCAAGCACATCAACGCCAAATTGGAGAAGTACTACATGAAGATAACCAACCCGATTACGGTGGGCACAGGAGCCGGCGGAGTGCCGGCATCCTCGTCAGCGGTGGCAGTCAGCGGCAGTGGAGCTACTTCGTCATCGGCCACAGCATGCACCAGTGGCAGCAGCACCACCACCACCAGCACCACCAACAGCCTGGCCTCACCCACCATTTGCTCGGTGCAGGAGAACGGCAACGCCATGATTGTGGAGCCCTCATCCCCGGATGCCTCCGAGTCCTCATCCTCGGTGGTGTCGGGTGCCGTCAACAGCGGTCTGGGTCCCATTGGACCACCGACCAACGTTGTGCTGTAAAGGGGAGAAACAAGTAAACAAAAGTAAACAAATAAAACCAGGCAGTCAAAGGAAACTTCCTTCTCGAATCGCAGACTAGTTTTTAGGAGCTGTAAAGCTATACATAAACAAAAAAATACATATAAATGTAAACTAATTTATTGAAAAAGCAGCTATCGATTGAGAAGCTGCTCTCGATTATTTGTAAAGTGAAAACAAAACACACATGCGCCAAGCTAGAGAAACAAAAAAGTAAAATGCTGGCCAGCTAGAAAGCAAAACAGCTTGAGAACTAAAGCTAAAACAAATTTGTATTTTTACGAACAAAAAGTAATAACACTCTCACGAAAGAAGATTTCAAAATATTTGTACAATGCGCTCGCATATTTAATTTGTAAAAAAGAAACACACAGAACACACAAAGATGAGGAGAAACAACAAAAAAGGCGTTATACATCGCAAAAATGAAAACACACTGAATGTAAAGTTTAATGTCAAGAAAACCATTTTGTCTGCGTAGATTTTCGTTGTAATAACTTTGTATAAATTAATGATTATATAGCAAGTCTATCTGTAAATGATTAATGTTTCGACTGTAAATTGATAAGAGGACAACTGAAGAGCCGGCGAGCAGAAGAATGAAGAATGTAGAAAAGCTGCAGAAGGGCTGCATGGATAGGCCTAGAATTTATAAGTGCAGACAGAGGAGGAACCATTTCAAATATACATACATATATAAACGAGGGATAACAGCAGAAGCCACACTTAGTGTAGAATGTAGAGTAATACTGTTTTTGGAGCCAGCAGCTACCGGAAACACAATGAAAACAGAGACACACGAGACACGCCACGCCCCCTCACGCACACTCGGTTGCATATACCCACACCCACACACACACACACACAATGAACGACTCTTCAGCCCATTCACGTTGCTTTTGCACTATGTAAAAATTTTGTATAAAAAAAACCCCCACAACAAACCATGTAAACCATGTAATTTTCAAATGTTTCACTGTAAAATGTATACATACTATATTTTGTAAATTTTTTTTAAGTCGCAAGTAACTCATACATATTCTATTCTAAACTGCACGCATGTATTTATAATTTTATACATATTAGCTGGCGGCCGCCCTCCGATGATCAGCAAGTACTTCGGTGGGTGGGGCGTCAGCTAAAAGAACCTGTTAGCCAAGTAAGCCCCACTGATAATGATTGGATTTTAAAACTATAACCATCAAAATAAACCAATTTTTTTCCAAAATTATCCGACACACTTTTACGTTTGCTAGCCCACCTTAATGTATGATATATGTATATGTATAAATATGATTTAAAATCGACATTATGCTTTCTCAACTGCACACTGAGCAAAATCAGGTGGAGAGTTACCTTTGCTATGTTAGACAGAAAGCGCTTGTTGCTCCCTGCGAAGCTTGAAATGCATTCGCTTTGAATAATTAGCCCTTCCCCCACGTAAGTGTATAAAATTGTTTTAAAACGTCATCGAAACACTTGTAAATTGCAAACAAAAATTGTATATGTATACATACGAACGAATATTGTAAAAAGTAACAATACCAAGAAGAATTTTGTACATTTTTGATATAAATTTAGATTACTTCGCGACGCCTTATTCCAAATACTAAAATACTGAAAATACTGAAAACGAGAGATGGTAAGAAAAACGAATTTAGACTTTTTTGTCGGTTTCGTCGAAACACACAAAAATCCAATGTAAAACCATTTTTGGAGATCAATGTAAAGTGTATTATGCATATTTTTGTACACACAAATTCGTTGTCGTGTCGTTGTATGTTGTTGTCGTCGTCACCGTCGTCGTTGTCGTATTTTGTATATAACAAGCAAAGGATACCAGTCATTGAACATTTGTAATTTTCTGTACATTTCCCCCCCGCAACACATAACATACATACCATTAACCATTGATCGTAATCCCTCATCCCTCGTTCCAAATAATCCATTACATCCGTATACCCGTATTATCCTGTCTCTGTACAAGTGAGCGCATTTCAAGCGACGGCGCAAGCAGGGCTCGGTATTATTTGTTTGGTATTTTTAGTTATTAACTTGTCAACTGCCTGTCTCTAGAGCGCAATGCACTGATAATTTTAATTTAAATAATCCATAGATGAACATTGTATTTAGGATTCTCGAGTTCGATGGTCGGTCGATCGATGATCGCATCGATACGGAGTGAACAATGCAAGTAGAGATGCTTTCTGTAGACTAAACACATTGCTACACGCCGTGTAAATTTGACGTGTAAAATACACAGGACACCCACACACACACACATACACTCACAAAAACACAAGTACACCTACACACACACACAGGACACAGCGAGCTGCTTAGCTGTAGTAGTTAGCGTAAGCCAGCAAATCCCTATAAATATATATATTTAAACATACATATTTACACGCATATAGAGTTATGTACTACACTTAGTTTTGAACTTGACGTGAGGCAACGTTTTTAAAAATGATGTAATGATGTAATGATGTAATGATGTAACGATGTATATGTAAAATACATGTGTAGAGTAGCGGAAGTGCTGTGGCACAGTGAAATTTACACGTAAGCTGGCGTATTCTACACACGCCCAGTTTTTACAGTAACAATTTTTTGCACGCATGTATGACACTTGGGTATACAAGTCGAAAACTAAAAACCTAAAGCGAATTCCAATTAAAACAGAAGCCAAGCAACATTTAACAACCACAATTGTAAACAATATAACATAAATTGTACGCGAACTCCCTGTAAACTTGTAAACGTGTAGCGAAGCGAAACGAGCAAGCATTTTTTTCTATGCCCAAGGCCAAAAAAGGTCTGGCAGTTTGAAATTGCAAAAAAGGAAAAATAAAATCCGGCTGCAAGTTGTTTGGATTTTTCGCAAACTTAACTGTAAAAAAAAAAACAAGAAAATAAAGCCCAATACTGCAAAGGGCCTAAAGATAACCAATATTTAAAGTAAACCTTAAACATACAGCAGAAGCAGAAATTTGTAAAATTTTTTCGACAGCAGAACCTTGTAAACTAAGCTAAGGATATAGCTAAAAACCATACTCTAAATAAATAAAAACCATTTGTAATTTGTTGTAAAAAGAAAGGACAGAGCGACGGAAGGCGGAAATTTAAAGGCATGGCATGTGCTAGAGCTGGCGTCAAGTAAAACTATAAATTATATATAAATATAAATATATATTAAAGCATATACATACATATAAATATAAATATACAGTAATTAATTAATTACGAGAATATTTTGTAGTTACACACTCGAACACACGGAGAAATTCAAATATACAAACAGAGCGATTGTTTTAGTTTTGTAAACGGCGAGCGATTGGCACAAGTTATATAACTAAAAATTTGGACAGCATTGCATTCGAGCATTTGATTTAACTATGCATTAGACTCTTATGTTTATTATTATTATACAAAATACGATTAATGCTAATTTCTTTGTGAAAAAAATAAAACAAGTTTATTATGTAGCAAAAAGCAAACGTTTTATTTCTCAATTCGACCCATTCGATTTTCTCTCCTCCACCACAAAATGCACACAGACACACATAGTTTCAACTAATTGGCTTCAATGGAAGGCTGCGATAACTACAAATCTGAAATCAAAATTGATATTAATACGGCATGCTGCAATTAAAGAGCATAGCATTACATTGAAAATAACAAAACAAATAGATAAATAATATACACTTACCATAACCTATAGCCCTTCCGAAACCACAGAAAATGGCACAACCAAAAGTGAGCGCAAAGTTCGAGGCATTTTATACGGCGCATTTTTTATATATGAACAGTCTAGCTGTCCATATGATATGTATACCCAAAAAATGATCGACTTTTATAATGAGCCAGTAAGTAAACAAGAAATATTTTTTTATCAGCCTTGGCAAGCTAAACTTTTACCAGGCCGTAAATTTTAACAAAATTATACATACTTCAAGTGAAGAATACCAAAACCTTATGCCCAAAATCCAAAATGAAGTCGAATACAACAGCAAAATCCATACCATACCATTTTCAACTAGTAGAATTTTTCCAAATTGTAGAAATGTAAACCTTTATATAAATATATAGATTTGTAATTGAGCTCTCAAGTTCTATACGATATAAATAGACACCATAAACTCCTAAGTTGGTCGTTCCTTGTAAGCACGACTTAAAAGATGAACTGGATACAGTAGTAAAACTCATGTAGAAAAGCATAAAACTAACTAAGCATTAAAAAATATAGTTAATCTGTACAGTGGCGTAGCCAGGATTTGGTTGAAGGGGGTTTTCGAAACAAAATTTGTGTAGCATACTTTTTAACACAATGTTTTGCGTGGGTTTTCACCTGGGATGGACGTTTAACTCTTAACCCCCCCTGGCTATGCCCCTGAAACTGTATATAGGGAATACCAGGCAGGCAAACAACTTCAACTGAAATCTCCACGTTTTGGTAAGTGGATGGTCTTACTTTAAAGAAGAACTTAATTCGAAGAATTAATTTTCAAACTGCTTATCAAATATATACATTTGATATTCTAATTCCCAAAATTATTCCTTTAGATTTCGATCGTCCACTTAACTTCGACGCAGTTAAGACGCCCGCTATTGACCAATGCTTGTACTCCATTGTATTTTGAAAGCCTAAACCCCCAAATAAGCCACACAGAAAAACAGAATCGAGAAGATCTTATAATAAATGAACTTGAATTCAATTAAGAATGATATTAAAAGAGAAAGATGAAGAAAAGCATAATAACCTATTAGCCACATATGTACGTACGACGGATGAACATACATAACTAATGAAAAACTTGTAACTAAATACTTCTACATATTGAATAAAAAGAATGATATTAAAACCGGAACATTTGTTCTTAAGAACTACATTTTCAAAAGATATAGTTTAAAGGCAGAGACTCGAGATTTTTTTTTCGTTTATTTAAAAAAAAAAACACAGACGGAAAACCAGAACCAGAATGGACTGAAAAATTCCGTGTGCCTATGGATTGGAAATTTTAAATCAATTTTAATCGGAACTTTATTTTTTATTTAAATTGGAAAATTTAATTTTAAATATTTTTAAAAAACCACAAGATTTTAAGGTTGGTCTTATGTACATTTTTAGTATCGGAGTATTTTGATCTTGATCTTCGTTTTCCCTTATATTGGCAAGGTGGCCGCGTATTTTGCCACCCTTTCCGCCATCTCTTTTTGCTCCTGGTCGCCGGCGAACGAATGATGCACTGCCTCCAGGGTCAGTTCAATGCATTGCCTATGTGTTAGCCCAAAGGTTTCTGCAGCCAGCAGAAACTCCTGTGTCAAGGTGGTGTCAAATATTCCGCTGTCGTCTGTGCAAATAACCTTTGGTGCATCCGCTTCCATTATTCTTTTCAGGTGATGCTCCTCCAAGTTGGGCACTGTTCCCGACTTAACGTTACTCGTGAGACAGCATTCGATGGGTATGTTCTGCTGCTTGAGAAGAATAATGTCCTCGGGGCTCAAAAAAGTGCCATGTCCACAGCGGGACATTCCAAACTGCAGCATTTCCTTGACTTCTGAAGGATTGTCGATCTCCGCACAGTGTATAGCTAGCTTTAGACCGTTTTCACGAGCCTTGGCAAGAATGGAAGCAAAGTCGGAAAACCTTCCATGAGCTGGGTTACCGCTCAGATCGATCCCTAAGATAAGATCTGAACGGGATTGGGCCAACTCCACAGCCAGGGACACGGTCTCCTCAGCCGCGGTCACCGGTTCCGCTCGGTTGATAGAGGGAAGAAGTTTGACTAGTGTATCCGGATACTTTTCCTTTGCCTTCTCGATCGCCCCGATCACGATCTGCAGGTATTCCCTGCGTGAATAGTTCTCGTTCTCCTTGGGAGTGGTCCTCAGTTCCACATACTGCACGTTATCGTGGGCGAAATCCCGCACGGCCAGCTCTGTGGCCAATCGCAGTCCTTCCGCAGTAGAGGTCAGTTCGTGGATAAATTTAAAAGTCTCAAAGCATGCATCTAAATTCTTTTGAAATCGAATCGCGCTTAGCTCCAAAAATTTCTGCGAGGTGGATCCATATAAACGCTCGCCAAGATCACGCAAACTTTCGATGCCCAGGGAGCCGTTGAGGTGAGCATGAAGCTCTACTTTGGGAAGTCCTTTTAGAAAATGTTGCATTTTTATAAAAACAATAATAATAACATTGATCGAATTCTTATCAGAACAGTGCCATCAGAGCTGGGAAGTATGTAGTTTTGACCTTAAAGCTAGCTAGATATAAATAAAAGTCTAAGCACTTAAATAGCCATTATTCATGATAACCTTTTTAAGTATACCAAACCAAACTTTTTGTTATTAATTGATGGTTTGTTTGAATTCAATCACATAAGTAATATTTTTTATTTGATTTTACAAAACTAGCTAGTTTTAGCGGAAAAGAAGCTAAACTTTCAAGGCTGATATCGCCCTCAGCTGTGCCAACAATCGATAACACACAACTCACTTATGGCCTGACAGCCCTGGTCAGGAAGGGAAAGAAGAAGCACAGCTTGTAAATATAGATTTTCTATACGAATTTTCCTGGAAACTCCTTTACCATGTCGGATGCCCACTTGGAAGCACCGCCCTCGGTGCGACTGACAAACGATGACTTCCGCAAGCTGTTGGCCACGCCCCGCGCTCCGCCTCCTGGCTCTGGGACAAGCAGCACTTCCGGCGGAGGATCCCTGGCCACGGCGACCTTTGCCACGCCCTCCACCGCCCCCGGCTCGACAGGATTGAGCGGGGAAAAGAAGAAGGGTCAGAGCAGCAGCGAGCGGAACGACCTGCGGCGCAAGAAGAAGAACTTCTATGCGGCCCTCAAGAAACAGGAGGATGTGAAGCTGCTGGAACTATCGGAGAAGTACAGGGACCGCGCACGAGAACGTCGCGATGGCGCCAATCCGGATTACGTGAACGTGAGCACGCCTGGCCACGGAAGTAGCACCAATGCCTACCGAGCCGTAGCTCCCGATATGAAATCCGGAATCGACGCCCAGGAGCGAAGGAGGCGTATCATTCAGGAGTCCAAGTTCTTGGGCGGTGACATACAGCATACGCATTTGGTGAAGGGTCTCGATTACGCCCTCCTACAGAAAGTGCGCTCCGAGCTGCACTCGAAGGAGGCGGAGGAGGAGGAGATAGCCGCCGCCGTGGCCAGAGAAAAGCTGGCTGAAGCAGCTGCCGCCGCCGAGCAATTGGAAGCAGAACGTCGGGAGTCGGAGGACATCAATGCCATCAACGGTGCACTGGCCCGCAATATTTACAACCTGGTCCAGGCACGGCGATCCAAAGAAGTTCCCCGCAATGAACTCTTTGCGCCAGGACGGATGGCCTACGTTATCGATCTGGATGATGAGCTGGGTGAATCGGATATTCCGACCACACTGAAGCGCTCCAAGTTCGAGGTGCCGGTGGCACGAGAGGATGTGGCCACGCTGACCACCAATGACATTGTGATCAACAAGCTCTCGCAAATCCTGAGCTATCTACGTGCCGGTGGTCGCAACAAGAAGAACAAGAAGCGTGACAAGGACAAGCCGCTTTTCTACGAGAAGGAGGTGGAGAACCTTCGGGGATCGTCCAGCAGTGGTGGCACCAGTCGGCACACCACCTCCGCTTCTACCAACAAGGAAGGTAAGCCTGCCCCCGTGGGCGATAGCATCTACGACGATGTTGGGGATTATCAACCCACTACCACGCGAGGGGATCGAAGTCGCCAAGAGCCTGGAAAACCAGCTGCCTCCTACTTTGGCGATGGACCGCCCGAGGCGGTCGAAGAGCCCCTAATTTCCAGCATTCCCCCACCACCCAAAATATCGAAGGCCATGGCCTCACGCTTTGCCGAACCCGAGGGCTATGCCGAGTGCTATCCGGGACTGGAGGAGATGAACGATGCCATCGACGACTCGGACGATGAGGTGGATTACACCAAGATGGATCTGGGCAATAAAAAGGGTCCCATCGGTCGCTGGGACTTTGACACGCAGGAGGAATACTCCGACTACATGAGCACCAAGGAGGCGCTGCCCAAAGCCGCCTTCCAATATGGCGTGAAGATGCAGGACGGTCGGAAAACGCGCAAGAACAAAACGGAGAAAAACGAGAAGGCCGAGCTGGACAGGGAGTGGCAGAAGATCCAGGTGTGTAGATGACAATGGATCCACTATTAATCGGAAAATATATTTTACCCTTTTTCTTTTATTTTTCCAGACAATCATTCAAAAGCGAAAACTGCCCAAGGATGGGGGAGGTGGCGGCGGTGGTGGCGATGAACCCGATTACAAATCAGCAAAGTACTAGACAGTTTTTAAACATTATTCTATATTTGTAATGTAATTCTGTAAAACATTAAATATAAGTATGCGCGTACTTGTATTATCCTTACATACTCTCAAATATATATTTTAGCAACGTTATCACTATTTTAACTGCTACTGGAGTGGGAGGGTCGGGGTTCTTAGGGAGCTTGGCAGGTTGACTTATCGACTATGTGCGGCGTTAGCGCTGGTACAGTGGGATTCAGAACTGTAAGACGCGAGTTATAATTGCATTGAGTAAGGCCAAAGTTTGGGAAGTTTAAAAAGGTTTCGACAGTCAAATAAAATCGGGTTTATCATTTGCTTGCATTGCGCTTACAGTCCCGAAACGCACTGCCTGTGATTCTTAGTTGCTGTGCGAGCTGGATCTACTTAAGCTGGATGGGTGCACCTAGTGCTGGTCTCTAACTTGTAACTCCTCCTGCATACTTAAATATATGACACTGATTAAATGTAATTACCATCGCGGGAATGCTAATCTTAATCACTACGCTAAGTCCGAGTGTGAGGGTTGTGGCTACGTGTAGAAAAGGGGGGTTTGGAGAGGATGGCTGCCATCTAACTTCGGAAAAACCGAAGCTCGGCCCTTTGCACTGCCCAATGTGGTTAGCAAAAACGGAGAAAACGGGGACGAAAAATACAAATCCGAAATTAAGAATATGCCTTCCCCGTGCCCTATAATATTGCAACATTTTCCCGTTCTAAAAATTCCTTTAGCTTAGTTTTAATATTCTTAGGAATATTGAAACCATGAAATTAATGATTTTTTGAGATTCTCTCTTTTTAAAGAGGCATAGGATAAGATAAGAAGTATACAAGCAAATAGAAAATGGGCTGGTCAGATAGCGGGGTGGAGAATATTTGCGTATTTCGGATGCCGCCAAACATCCTCATCAGTGACCTTTGGGAATCAAGACCCACTCGGAAAAATCGGAAAATCAGAACCTGACTAGCTTAGCTTTTAAGAACATAACCACACGCAATACAAAGGACCGGACGACTCTCTTTGGCTTGCATTCCGGCGAGGATTCATGGTATGAGGATTGGGGGCTTAGAAAGAGTGCTGTCCTAATGCATACGATTAAGATTTATAGGGCCTCCTCCAGCTGCCAGTTGCTCAGTCGTGGTGCCAGCTTCTGGCCACTGTCATCGAGTTCCTACGCCTCCGCTCCACCAGCTTGATGTCTCTAACGCACAGGTCGTGTTTAGAGTTGCTCGCAAAGCGGATGACCGACTGGGTGCTCACTTGGGGAACATGACGCAGATCCAGCCAGATGAGCCCGTCGCACTTGGCCAGATGCTCCAAAGCGTTCTCAGAAACGAGCCTGCAGGCGCTCAGATTCAGCTCCGTTAGACGGGCAATGGCTGTGGTGGAGGTTCCTATTTGCGCCACGCCCGCATCCGTGATCCTCTGGCAGGAGGAGAGATCCAAGTGCCGCAAGTACGGTAGCGACTGCGTGATATAGCGCACGGCCACATCCGAAATGTCCGTGCCCGCCAGCTTAAGCACTTTGAGATCCCTTAGCCGCGTCTTCGAGTCACTCAACCCAGGTCGCGAGTCCTTTGGCGGAGAGAGGATATCCCTCACGGCAGCATCGTTTAGGCCCCTCACAAAGCTCAGATCCAGAGTTTGGAGCGGTGGACAAAGGCAGGTGTGCAGCGCCAACACTGCCTGGATGGGGCAGTTCTGCAGCGAGAGATTCTTGAGCGCCGGCAGACGAGCCACCAGCCACGCCAGCTGCCGCTTGGCAATCTGTGTCCAGTCCAGAATCAAATGCTCCGGCTGCCTGCGCACAATCGCCGTCAAAAGTGAGGCTGACATCTTGTGCTCGGAGCAATTCATTTTCTTCCACAAATCGGGATCAACGGCCGCATTGGACCATACCTTGCACACCGAACAGCAGGTGACCAGCGTGTCTTGCGGAAGATATCGAAAAATTATCTTCAGCACGGTGGGATCCAGTGCCAGATTTTGAGCAGAACTGTGGTGTTGATTTCCCAGGCCATTCGAGCCGGCTAATCCTCCATTATTGGTTCCGCGCTCGCCGTTTCCACCTCCAGTGGAATTGGCGCCGCTTTGATTGCTGCCATTGCTGATGCCATTGGTGGCGGACGCACTGCCTCCATTTCCACTGGATGAAGAGGAGCCGGTGCCACTAGCCGGGCGCACCACATACTGCGGTTTCTTCAGCACTCGCGTCGACGAGTTCAGCATTTGCTGGGCCAGCTGCGATCGTATTGAGTTCTTCTTGCGGGAGCCACCTCCTCCGCCACTGCCGCTCCACTGATTGGTGGATACATTGGCGGTTCCTGCTCCTCCAGCTCCCTCTGCCGAAGAGCCACACGGGGCATCATTACTCTCGTGCATGCTGCTACTAACACTAGTTCCATCGTCGCTCTTGCGCCGCTTCCCTACTTTGGACTCGCTGCCAACGGCATTGGGTGAGATTCCTGGCGATGGGGTGTCGCAGCTGTTGTTCCGCTCCGTTTTAACCTCCAGCTGGTGATGGCGCTTCATGCCGTGCTTCCAGTGCGTCATATGGCCGCTGGCCGTGCCGGATTCCATCTCCGACTCACTGGTGAAGACAAAGTCATTGTATTGGCCCACCGGGGGCGGCAGCAGTGGGGTTCCCTCCGCGTGGCCTTCGCCTCCGCCACCTGGCCCATGGGAAACGGAAACACGTCGCACTTCGGAGGACTTCTGACGAGCTCGGAAGTGACGGGGCTGTGGGAAGAGATTAATTAAGATTAGTAAAGGCTAGGTAAGGATTGGTATTAAAGCTAAGATACATAGTTCTTAGTTCTCACCTTGTAGTCATAATTTTTGCCGGAGCGACAGCAGCTGGGGCACTCCCAGCTGTTGGGCAGATCCTCGTTTACAATACCCTTGGCATCCGCCGCATCCTCTGTGCCATCCAACTGCGAGAGAGCACAGTCCGGGTGGGCGATTTCATAGCACACGGAGCACTCCATCAGAGCCGAGGGCCCATCGGCGGAAGCCAGTTGCTTGGTCTGTGGCGAGACTGGTGTCTGGCGCCAGCCATCCAGGTGACAGTAGACGCACTGCGCTGTGACCGGCAGCATGGGCGACAGACACTGTCGCATCATGCACGTTTGCTTGGCCCTGCCGGGACCACCGAACTTTACCATGTCCATGCAAAAGGGACAGGTGCCGCAGTCGGATCGCTGGCAGGCGGCACAGTTCTTGCACCGCGTCCTACGCCGTCGTGGTTGTCCGGTGCCAGTCAGATTTGGCGACAATTTGGCACCACCGTCCCCTGGAGAATGACAACTGTCCATGCTGAGAACTCCTCCAACTGCTCCGCCTTCACTGTAGCTTGAGCTGGTGGCAATGACACTGATGGCTCCTGGTGCAGGTCCAACTCCTCCACCGGTGGGACTATGGCTGCTTCCCACGACTGCAGATCCTCCCCCTCCTCCCACTGAGCTTACCAATCCTCCAGAGCCACTGCTACTGCTGGCGGCAGCTGCCACCAATGCGGTGGCCAAATGCATTTTCTTGGGTGGGCGGTACTTTAGCGTATCGGTGGGCAGGACAAAGGTGGCTTCTGTAAATTAAGGAATTTATGATGATTATAGGCAAAATAAACTCCAACCAATTAACGCACCTGGCTGCGATCCATTTCCTCCGACTGCTACTCCACTACCGTTCTCCAGTTGCTCCTTCTTCATCACTCCGTTGCTGTACTCTATTCCAGCGCCCATTCCTATTGCAGATCCCACTCCAGTGGACTGAGATGTGTCCGACTCGGCCTCCCTGGCTCTGCCCGCCTCCAATTGCTGTTGCTCCCTTATAACCTCTGCATTTTTGCGCGCAATTTCCTGCTTAATCTCCTGCTTCACCCGTGTACGATCGTACAGCAAGAAGGGCGGCTGTGATCCAGGTGGAGATTTCAGCACGGACATGCCAGTGATGGCCAGATCCTGCTGATCCTTGCAGTGACGTTCCACTAGCGATCGAACATCCTTGATCAGGGCCACGGGATCCAGGACTAAACTGGGAACGTTCTTCTTCTGCGGCGGCAGATCGTACAGATACATCACGATCTCCTTCAGGCCAAAGAGCTCGTGGTGCGTGAGGTGGGTGTGCGGGCGAGCAGCCATTTCATCCTCGCTCAACGAGGCTTCACCCTCCAGGTGGGAGTGTCCCAGCAGCGTGTGAACATAGCGCGCAAGGACGTACCACAGCATCTCCGTAAAGAAGGGGTATCGAAACTTCTGGGGCACCTTCGTACTGTCCTCCACACTGGCTGTTTTCAGTTGCTTGACTATGCCAAAGGAGTGCAGAAAGTTCCCGCCAAAAACTAGGGATTGAGTGGGCGTGTAGACTGCATGAATCCAGCCTGTGGGTATGAAGAAGGTGTTTCCTGCAGTCAAATAGACTCGGGCACACTTTTCCACAGTGTCGCCGAAGAAGACATCCGCCTGCTTGCCCGAGAGAACCCACTTTTCGTACAACTGAAGATTGCGATCGGTGGGTGGAATCAGCCAGAATACTTTGCTCCCTCTTAATATATGATACCACACGGAAGTGCCGCCAAAGTCAATGTGGAAATCGGTGTAGCAGTTCTTCACCGACATGAGGCAGTACTTCTGCACCTTTGGGTACATCATGCCGCCCAGCAGGTTGGTGCCCTCCCGCTGGGCGTCCTTCAGCTGCTTGGGCCACACCACGTCCACCCAGTCGATCTGTCGCACGATCTCCGGACTCTGGACGAATCTGTCCAGGCGGGTGTGTGAGAACTCCAGCGAAATCACGTTTAGCAGGCGGTCCTTCTGCGGACTGTCGTAGTACTGCTGCCACTCCTTCATGGTCATCTGTAGATTCTTCTGCGTGTTTACGTCCATGACGTCGAGGAGTCTTCTCGATCCCACGCACAGTCGCACGTCGTTCACGGTGAATTCTTGAGGATCGGGCATGCGTAAGCCCAAACCCGCTTTGTCCCGAAACAACAGAGGGATGTTGAAGCCGTGCTGTTGTAGGAATCTATGTAAAAGCAGGGGAAAATTCGAAAACACACGTTAAGTGTTTATATTCAAAATAATGATTTTTTTAAAGGGCAAAATAAGTATTTGTATTTAATTAAACCATATAACGATCTCATTCTAGTTGTTTTACTGCATCCGTCATTTAATGTAGGTCATAAAACAAAGCTGAGCATATCCGTTGAATGGCAAACCGATAATGACCGCCGATTAGCAGGCGATAAATACTGCGTAGCTTGAGATACTTACGCCACGGTGAGATCGCATCCGCGCATCTCGCGCACCATTCCCGCCTGCGCGAACTTTGAAGATTCGAGCTTCTCGGCGACGCTGAATCCGCGCGTCCCCTCGCCATCCTCGTCGCCCAGCGTCCATTCCTCCAGGTAGAGCTTGCGCTGCTTCCTCTCGCGCTGCAAAGAGAAAAGAGAGAGAGAGAGAAGAGTCAGGTTGAGTGACTGCTAGAAGGCCTAAAAATATACCGATTGAACGGAGGGAGCAGCCTCTGCCGCTGCCTCTGCCAGCGACGCTGCTGACGCCATCACAATGATTCACTTGCTCCTCTCTTCACCACAGTGATGTGCTCTCCGGACCCACCCGCTCACTCTCCTAGCGACCCTCGCCTTCACTTTCTCCCGTCGCTTGGAGGACTCTCCCGCCTCTGCAATTTCGTTTTCATTTGTTTGCCGATAGGGATGTCAGTATCTATAAAAACTATCGTATCTCTTTCGAAAATGGGCTTTGAAAACTATGTTGTCTTTATGGGAATGGCAACTCACATATTTCCAAGAGAATTATTGATTTCAAGTAACAAAATATCAAGTTTAGACACCAGATCGTATCTATTGTTATAATATTAGGAAAGCAAAAACCATTATTCCCATTCTTTCTACTTTGAATGAAAATAAAAAGATCTAAAATCACAAACAAGGCAGCTTATTTTGATTGATTTATTAATCACCTGGTGGTGCCAAATGGGTTCAAATTGCTGGGTCTGAGATTCACTATCGGATAACACTAACGAACGTAATTAGAGAGGCACCTATTGGGAGAGAAAACCAGAGAGTCGAACGAATTTAAAGAGAGCTACCAAGTAGGAGAGCTTGCTAGCTAGCTCTCCCAAGCAAAAATCTATTTAAGCAACATGCTAAGCTCACATTTTTTCACTCGACAAGTTTTCGACCGCGCTGCTAGTGCGTTTGATTCCCATAGAAAAGTCGAAATAAGACGTATATTTTGGGGATATTTAAATATTCAAAAATAATATAGTTGTCTTGGAGTCGTTTTGAAATGGTCACATATTTTTGACAACCGTTGATGAGTTTTGACCGAAAAGCTTTTCGTTTTCCATTAGATTCGGATTTCATACATAGGTTTCAAGGCGGTTTCCGAAGCAATTATCGCATGGTAACCGTTTTGTGGTTTCACTATGTTCCCAGCCAATCTGGCTTTTCAAAGCTTAAATGCGTAAATAACGTACAGATATGATTTCATAAGCAATAGTTATGTAGTTGGTCTTATTTATGTACATTTTTGTGTTTAATCACTTATATAATTGACATTCTATACTATGCGATTATATTGCTTTAATAGGAAAAAAAAGAATTCTATATTTGAAATAAATCCCCCACTACAAACCCTTATCACCTCAAACTTTGTGTAATCGCAGCAACAAAGTCTCGAAACCTTCTGCTTTTGGGCTATTTATAGTTTTGGTAAGGCAGGCTTTTTCAATCAACCCCCCTAAGGGATGGCAACACTGGTTGGCAAAGGGCAACGGGATTCGAGTTGTCCACCACGACCTGCTCCACTCTCTTCCCCACCCCTTGCTATTGCTGTCTCCCTTCAGTGCGCATGCACTTTGCATGCGAATGCTTTGTTATTCTTGCACTGGTGGTGGTGCATCGCCGGCAGAGAGGAAAAGCATCTGAGAGATTGAGAGATTTGTATCCCTCAGATGCGATGCGATGAGATGAGAGACTGTTGCTCCAAGGAGCGGTGAAAAAACAACAAATACGGAATACGAAATACGAAATAAAAAATACGAAATGCATTGCCATGTCTCCTGCTTTGAGTTTATTTTGGCCGCTGCAAGTGGGGTGGTAGGGGGCGGAGAGGGGGTTGAAGTGGGCGGGGGGCGGTAGGTAGCGTCGTGTTTGCAACGAAAAATCTATAAACATGGATGCGCCTGCCCTCGTTTGTGTTTGTACTTGTTTGTGTGTGTGTGTGTGTGTGTGGCATATCCTTTTTAAGCGGCTTGCCCCACAGAAATGTTGAAACTTGTTTGGCATGTTCTAAACGATTTTTAGTGACTTTTCATTGTGGCCACGCTGTTGCTGCTGCGCGGCTGTTGTTACTTTTGTTTTTTACTCTTGGCTGAAAAGCTTGTTTTGGTGTCTGGCCGATTAACAATCGGCAGGTAGGAGAGGAGGCAACAACAACAACGGCCGTAAAAGCACACAGAAAAAAGCCAGCAGCAGGTCAACAAGATATTTACATTTCTCGCATGTTCTTTTTGATACGTGAATAAAGTTAAATTTAAACGAATTCATCAGGTTACCTCCGAAAGTAAAATACCGGTCTCATGTTTTACTTTGTAATGTTACCAAACTGTTACTTTAAGCTAGCAATTATACCAAATTTTCTCACTGTGTAAGCGAGGAAGCCACAACAACAAGTACGACTGCCGTAACCACATAAAAGTTGCGTGTAAGACAGAAAACCAAAATCCAAATCCAGTCAAGTGGTTTCGTATTCTTGTTGTGGTGGCGTCACCTTCGCCCCTTCGCCAAACCGCACCACCCATGCCCCCGCCCACCAGTTGGCCACCTGGGTACCCTAATGTATTCTATTTAAGGTGCTAATTGCGTACCCTTATCTCTGCCATGTGCTCCGAGTGCTCCTCTTTCCGCTGGCTCCCTATTTTTCTCCGCATTAGTCACCATAATGAGAGTTCTGCCTGCCACCTCTCTATCCAGCAATCCATTCATTTTTAATGGGCGTTCGCTCTCCTCCGGCTATGAGCCACTCCAATATGCATAGATAGACAAGTCGAAGGGAAATTGAGTAGATTAGCGACTGCTCATATACCCTAATTACTATCTTATAAGGATAGATAATGTCAATGTTTGTATTTTGTTTAGATTGTGTTTTTGGAAAAGATAAGTCGAATACTAGATACCCTTCGCTCGAACCTAAATCTTTACCGCAAGTGTAGGGTAGTACTATGATTTATTACGTCGCTCTGTATAAGGTCAAGGTCTTAAAAAGTTTAAAAGGGGTTCTTGAAGTCATATAACAAACATAGGACACATCCAAGCATAATTTATTTATAAACTTTGCTTTTGGCTGGCTTCTAAAGTAATTGGTTGCCATTCAAGCTCAATCTTGAGCGAAACATCACTAATAGACTACCCACCTTTCATTTAGTTTTTATGCTTACACTTTAGGTTGATACTATTCACTAATTAAAGGCACATACTTATGTATACCCTCCAATTGAAGGGTATAATTGCGTGTGGCAAGGGTATAATTGCGTGAGGGAAGAGAGATTCCGTCGACAAGTGCCGGGCGGGAATTCTTCGTCACCGTTCGCAGCGAACGGAAAGCGACGAGCGCCAGCAGCTGCTGATCCAATTTTGGTGCTAATCAAATGCGCAGGCCGAGGGAACTGTGGACGTGAACTTTGCAAGTTGGCCAACGATATGAAATCAGTGAGGCACCCCCTTGAAGCGAAACCCCCTACCCCTACCCGTCGTCACCCACGCCCACGTATCACTTTTCCACACAGAAAAAAAAAAATACATGTAATCGAAAAGTCCAAGTCCGAAAGATAGACATCTTTTAAGATGTGCATAATAACACAACTAAATTTGCTAAACTTCAACTTTTACTAACAAAAATCCGGGTTGAAATCCCACTGTTGCGCAAAGATTTTTTCTTGGATTATAAATACATATCATTTTTAAGTTGTAAGATAAAATTAAAAGGCTGACAATTTAAACTCTCCTCTTTTATTGCCAATCAAAATACATCAAATAGAATGTGTTTCAATATATTTCTTTCAGTGTAAAGCAGTGTCAACGTCAGCACTACTCCCGTCTCGCTCCCCCTCCCCTCCCCACCCCTGCCTATGTAAATATGTTGGGCAACAACAACGCAACAATGCCCTGTTATCTACGATATGGAATAGAAGCCGAAGCAGAAACACACCACACACAAACCCACCAGCACCCCAACAGACACACACACACACACACACGGACGCATGCCCCAATGGCAAATTGAAAACGAAATGCGAGGCAAACAACAACAATGGCAATAATAGCGAGAAGAAGAGAATAACAAACAGCGAATATGGCAAATAAAGCTCATTGCTTTCGGTCATGCGGCCTCAGTTGAGCTCCAATGCTCAACGGGCGCAAAGGAAAATGGAAAAGGAAAAGGCGAAAATACAAAAATACAACAAAAAAGTATAAGAGATGAGGGCGGGGTGCGGGCCAATTGGGTGAGCATGCATTTTATTTCCACCGATTAATGATGAGTTTTACGTTTGCTTCCACAACCGATTTGCTATCTCTTGCTGGCACTCTTTGCTGATCATCTACTTATTGGGGCTCGGCGGGCTTATCAATCAGGGTAACAGGTGAACTTTCGTATGGCGAACCACCCACCTGGGGGGTGGCCTCATTATAAAACCCGTTTAGGCGTCTTCATGACTTTTGTCATTTATGAGTTGACAATATTTGGAGGTATACTTGAGTTTTAACGTTATTTATGTTAATTGCTGAACTCATATTATTAAAATATAATATATTAAGTAATCTTTACAAACACTTGATTATTACACAGGTGAAAAGATGACAGTCAAACTTCCAAAATTTAACATCTGGCAAGAGGAAATTGATGTTTGACAGTTTATCGAATTTTTAAACTAAACACCATCTTCGATTATTAATTGACTTTCACAGTTCACCACGTTGACCGACGACGTACAGAAAATGCAACTTTGGGAGGCACCACCGTAGGTTGTCGTGGCTTTATCGGTTATTGATAGAGGGTGAAAAGGGTAGGCGCAGGGGGGAAGTACTCACCAGTTGACGCCGCTGCACGCCTTTTGCATTTGGACTGGGATTGCCGTTGTTGCCGCTGTTGTTGCCGCCGCTGCTGTTGTTGTTGCTGTTGCTCTTGGCAGGCGACGACCCCGTTTCAACGGCGGTGGACATCGCTGCCTCTTATTTTTTTTCAATTTTTTATTGTTGCCGCTCGTTTCGGTTCCACTCGACGGACTCTATTTGGCCAGGTTCAACTGGAAAATCACGGAAAATCGTAGATGAAGACGATGCGTCAGACGTTTAGTGGCGTTTTTCAAGCAGTTTGCAGTCGCCGCACCAACAAACTAATTACGCTTATTACTTCACACAAATTGAACGGCCAGCGCACGCACACACACCCACACACACAAACGGACCGACACGCGACGCAGAGCAGCGCACTTACACACGGTTGGCCGACGAATGAGCGTGCGAAAGGGAACTGGGAGCATTGGAGCCCAAGAAACCCACCAGCCAGAAGCAAAGCAGAGCCCCAGCCGGCAAACTCACCACGCGGCAAGTACAGAGGCTCGCCTGAGCAAGGGGGCGCAACCGGAGCCCCCCACCACGTGTGCCGCTGTGTGCCCCGCGGCTACGCCACTGCCCACGGAGAGGTGGGGGTGAGGGTGGGGGAGTACCAAACCGTACCGAACCGCAGAGAGCGGAAAAACAAACGAGCGTGGTGAGTTCGGCGATGCGTACTCGGGATGCTCTGGCTCGCTCTTTCGTGCATCGGTCAACGTGATGTTTTGCCATTCAACACACAAAAAAACGCTCACTTATCACGCTCCACGTATATTCGCCACTTTCCCATGAACTTGTAATAAGAATTCTAAATTTGCACTTCGCCTCGTATCTAGTTTTTGTCAGATTTCCGCCGCCGCCGCGGATGCGATTTCTGTGCCTTTGGTGGTGTCTCTGATGGCTCTGCCTTTCGCCCTGCTTTTGTTCTGATTCGGCTTCTCGTTCTCCGACTTACAATCTTTTCGCTTGCGCCATGTAGTAAATTTTAATTATAATTAATACGTTTTGGCTGTCTATAGGGGGGGCAGGGCAGTCAAGCAGGCACGCACTCCACCTACGGCGACGAAAAGTCACTCACACAAATTGTTAAAACGAAAAAATTACCAAATTAGCACTAATTTCAATGGCTTTATGGGCGAATCACTCTCGGACGTACTCGAACTTTTTCCGTACGCGAGTCGCTGAAAATTCTCCGGAGTCCGGTCCGCAGCGCTGCGATCCGACCCTTTTCACAATTTTTTTCAGTATGACCGCAGTTGGATAGAGGTGGGGAAACATCGATGTCATCGATGTTTTCAAAGCATCGGTAATCGATGTTTGTCACGCTAACATCGATGTTTTCCATCTCTCCATGCTCTCTCGCTCACGCTCTCGGAGAGCTAAGCTGAAATCTTTTTTCTCGCTTTTTTGCTGACACTTACGTTGCTTACGTTTGCTTACGTTTAATCACAAAAATACTGAAAAAACGATTACGTGGGATCTGGGCTTGATCACTATTTACTGTACGGTGATCATTTGGTTCTGGGGAACGCGCCTATGTATTTAATTCCAATGCTAATTTAATAAAAAATAAACCAAAAATATTCTAAAACAATCAATTCTATAGGTTACTGCCCGACTTTAAAAATAATCAGAAGTCGGAAGATATCAGAATCAGAAGATAGAAGATAGCAATAATGCAATATTTATATATAAATTATTTAAATTAAATTATTTAGCTTAAATTTCGTAAAATGAAAGCATTAAGAAAAATGTAAGTGAGACAGGGTTTTTAAGATTTTACCTCTAATTGCTACAGTTCAATTATAATCGAAGGGCAAAACCAAGAGTTGGATGAAAATTCATAAAAAATTAGCCCTCATTTGTTGGAAGTCGCTCTTATTTGTCAATAAAAAACCTTTAAAATATTTGTGTTCATCGGCTTTATTTGTAATTTACATTTAAGCTGGTAAAAATATTCTATTAGTGATGCAGAACATAAAGAGCAATAAAGGAAAGATCACATTAATCAACAGTATAAATTCAGCTCTTTTGAATCGATGACTTCTCAAAAACATTTCAAGGCTTTATAAATTGGTTTTAAAAAATTTAAGAAATTTGATTCTTTTTTTGAGCCACATTTTTGTTTCACGTGCGACGGTTGTTGTTCCTCTTACATCTTGGGCCCATTGGTTTCAACTAACGAACATTCCAGAACTTTCCAGAGCATTGGGATTAAATCACATACATCTATCTATTTTCAATAGTAATACAAAATAAGGAGGGGAGTATTCTTGCATGCTATCAACTGTGTTCTTACGGATACGGACATACAAATCTACACTTTTATGCTTATGCTTTAGGATAATATATGGATATGGCTTTTGCTACAGGTCCTCGTCCATATGCTCTTGCTCAGACTTGTTTAGGTTCACGCTGCACGTGTTGTTGTTCTCAAAGAACTCCAGATCGTCATCGTAGTCGTCCAGCTCCTGGACAGCCGGTGCTCCAGCCATGGGGGCCACCATTTGAGGTGCCACAATCTTGGCACCAGGCATTGGGATCTGTAGGGGCGACGGCTGCCAGGGCACCAAGGCGGTGCAGGGACGCGGTATGGTTTTCATCAGCCATTCCGGTGGTATTACAGGAGGTGCAGATCCGGGTCCCGAACCCGGCTTGAGGCCCTCGCAGATCACAATGCGATTGGCGTTGCGCAGCTTCTGCTCCAACTCCATGGCCGCCATTTGGTAAGCGGGATTGGGGTGGTGCGTCTTCCCGGTGCTGGTGGACGGTATATCATCCGTGGCCAGTCCGCCCGTGACGCTGGCCACGCTGTTGTTGTTGCTAACAACGGCTGAGGCGGACACATTGATCTTGGGGTCCAGCGACAGTCCGCTGAAGTGCTGGGTGATTCTCTCCTCGGTTATAAGCATTTTGGGCGGTCTGAAAAAAGAGGGAAGTGGTTAGATTGCGATCAGACTGTTATCCTGGGGATGCAGCCTACAGCACTGCCGTCGCCTGCTGCTCCGATTTCCGCTTGTGCTGCCACTTGACCAGGTCGTTCTCCGTCGGATTCCCAAAGCCGCTGCAGCTCCCGAATCCGAACTCCATTATTCCGCCCGGCGGCGGGGCATTGAAGGGGAAGGACTTCCGCTTTGTCTGGGGCTTCATCGCCAGTCTGTGTACATCAGATGTTCGGCTGGGTGGGATGTAGTTATGCAAAGGAAATGTGTACAAATTGCAATGCTGATTTTATTCTGCGACTTTTGTTTTCCTTTTCGCTGTAGTGTGACCAGGCAGCGTGGGCCAAAATGTGCCAAAAAAGGCTGCAGCGTAACTTTTACCGTTTTTCTAGTAAACTTAAATGGCGGGAGTTATATTTAAAAGCCTTTTAGTTTGCACAAACGTATTGTAAAAATATAAACAGTAATAATCAACAAAACCAAAATATTTTAAGTTTTTATCTATAATTTTTCGTGAGCTAATAAAACATAAATATCCCTCAATTAGTATTGTCATATCGAAGTCAACTTCGAATTTTCGAGATCGTTTCTCAAAAGCCCCTAAAAAATACCAGTTTTACGAGCATAAAAAGGGAAGCAGCCCGCCGCTTTTAAATATTACAACGTGAAAAGTGCCCAAGCAAGTGCTACAATCAAAAGTCTTCAAATATAGTACAATTTTAAAATCCCAAAGTGTATCAGTGCAAAACCTTAACGCTCTAATTAAAATATATTTAATATTTAACAAATAAAACCTTTATAGAGATTAAAATCCAATAAAACTTTCTCAAAATGCGATTCACTAGGTGAGTTTTTAGAAAATACCGTATTAAAATTTCTGGAAATGCTTAAGTCATTAATCAATTAAAAAATCTACCTCTCTAAGATACATTTTACATAAATATCTCTAGTCACCAAATCCATATATTTGGAAGCAACCCGTTAATTAAATAAATAAAAAAAAACAATAAAATTTAATAAGAAAAGGCGATGCCATTTTTAAGTTAAAAATCCCATTCAGAATCGAAATATGGATGCAAAAGCATGCTAATTATTCAGCGTTCCCATTGAGCAGCCCACTCGCACTTTCCTCGGGTTATCTCTTTTCGAAAATAACATGTTTTTTAACCCAAAACGAGCGCAATCTTCGTCCGCGAACAACATGCTTAATGACGCCTGCATTATTTTTCCTCCGGCTAAAAACAAAAATCACCAGTTACCAGGTGATTGTGCATAGGTTCTATAACTTCTGGCATAGGAAATGGGTGGTCAGGGGGCCGCATCTAAAGGCTTATCAGTGGGAGACGTTGGATGGCCCCCTGGGGAGCAAATTGACGTAACAGCCTAACCGAATCCGAAGTCATCTTTCAATCTCCGAGTGCAGTAATCGAAAATCAGATTTCGTCATCCGTCTCGTCGGAGAAAAACAATCTATTGGAAAATAACTCGTGTCGGAGATTGAAAGGCAGCAAATATTCTCAACCTAAATCGCTAGCCGATAATAATTGATTATGCCAATAGTCTTTTGTTCCATCTTTTATATTAAGCGATCAGAAAATTTAAAATTATTAAAATATTTTTTCAAACTGATCGATTCAAGAAAACTTTTTTTTTCGAGACGGAAGGTATTTAACCAGTATTTTTGTACAAATTTGAGCAATCTTCACAAAACTAAAAAAAATCTGGATACGGATGTATCTTTAATTCGGCTGAATTCCCGCCTTTTAAGATCCATTGATTCTATAGGAAAACTTTTAACAGTAAGTGTTAGCACGCGAAACAGCTGAAACTTCTAAGTCCCGCTCTCTCGCTCGCGCGATTCAGTGCGCTTGAGCAAAAAGCTTTTATCCAAAAAATAAACGAAAAATCCACGTGCGGGGGCTTATAAAGAGATCGGTTCTACGCAATACAGTCCATTTGTGTCCGGCAATCAGTGCAGTTCGAATTTTCCAGCAGGAAAATTATCTCCAGCCAAACAAAAGAAAGTCACAAAAAGGTAAATCGCAAGTGGAAATTACCTAAACTTAGAGCTACACAAAAAATAGATTTGTCTTAAGAGAAATGTGACCTTTGAGGAACTTTTAATAGGCGTTCTGTAGGCACGTTTTTTTCTAATCAAGTCAAGAAAACAAGTTTTCTTCGGTTAAAAAAATCGCTGAATATGGAACACATTTTATAGTTTTTCTATAAATAACACAAGACCCAGACAGCAGCTTGGAAAGTCAGGACCCCGATTTGTTTATGTTTTCCCTGCTAATTTATTATCAAAATAAACAAAACTCATCGCCGACTGATAAGGTGAAAAAGCACTGACACACACACACACACACTCATGCAGTTGGAATACCTTGGCATGGCAACAAGAGGAAGAGAACAACGCGAAGTGGAAGGGGTCGGGTTGTGGGCTGATTTTGCGGCATCGGAAAAGTGCATACGGATCGAAAATCTATATAGAAATTGCAGCCCGGCAACAGGTTGGCTGCTACTGAGTATGTGTGTCCAGTGGCAATGGAAATTAACACAATTTACAATCACAATTTAGCGCATGCTCCTCGTTTTCATCATTTCGCTTAAGTGTTTTAAGATAAAATTTCTCAGTGGCGTAATATTATCCCATAATGTTGCGACGTACTCTAGGATCCATTGCGGTCCTGGCTTCCCGGAATTATTCCGCTAAATCATTCTGCAGGTGCGTATGTTTATGGCAAAGTGAATTAGATCGGAAATAAAACGTGATATTAAACGAAAAAAAGAAAAACAAAACACGTGCTAGAGATGCGTGCGTGACGTAGGCCTGCCTTGTTTGGTTGTAACTGAAATGCGTTCATTAAACTTTAAGCTCTCTTAAATATTCTTGAAAATCTTTGATCTTCCTATTTTACTTCAAACCTTTTTTCGTTTTAATTGGTTTTTATAGCATTTTTTCTTATATAAATTGTTGGCAATGGTGAATCTTGCCGTACACTTTTATGAATGTAGCTCGTATTTATATATAAACTTCAAGAAGAAAACATCAAAATATTTATCATACATCTATTTTTAAGATATTTATATTTTATATAAGAATTAAGAGTCACGCGTGAAATAAAATCGAGAATGCACTCACGCGCTCATCCCTAGTTGCGCGCAACAGCTGATCGGGGCGTTGCCACATGACTCCATTTTCTGCTGTGGCATGTAACGTTGTTTTTATACACCCACTTGTGTGCGTGCAGTGTGTTGAATTGACAAGTTCAAATTAATTACGTGGAATCCTACTTGTCGTGAAAAGCTGACCCGAAAGCTCGGCGCAGATAGCTTAAACCTGTTATCAGACGGCGAGCGTTTTGCCCGCGACTCGTGAGCGTTATTACTTGTTTTCGCCCAGTTCTACGCTCATTTTCGTTCGAGCAGTGGGGCACTGAAGTTATCCGATTCGCTGCGCTGCCATTCCACACATTTACAAACATATATGTATCAGTTCGCTGGAATAACGATACATATACATATAGTGTGTGATTTCGCTGTGTAAACAACACTCGCGAATCCAGAATTCATCGTACATATATGCATATACTATAGCGATCGAAAAAATCACACGGAGTGGTTGGTGTGCCTGAAAAACCCGTGAGTCATCGCGACGTGGCCCCAGCAGATAATTTCCCGTCCGCCGAGACATCGGGGAAGTACCTAAAACGAATGGTCAGCAGAGGCAATCGGATCGGCGCAACTCGTTTCGATCATTAGTGTTTCGCTCGGCAAAGGCAGCGGTTCAGTTTTGAGACGCAATTAACCGGAAAAAAACACATTTGAGACACAGAGTTACAAGGAATACGAACATGAATCAGTACTTCGACCTGGACAAGGGGAAGAATGTGCTGTATCTTAACGATGCATCCAGCACCAGTGGATATAGCAGTGGAAACTCCCCGAACTCCACCACCCAGTCCCTGTCGCCCGCCCACTCCCCGGAAACGATGGCTCTGCAAACGGATTTCGCCAACCTCAACTTGCCAGCCGCCAACTCACCACAGCACCCGCCGCTGGCGAACTCACCATACCAGCATCAGCTGTTGAACAACGGCGCACTCTGCCAATTGGACGCGAGTAATTTGCTAAATTCCGCTGGCGTTGGCATCGCAAATGCCACCAGTTTCGGCAACATGTACATGGATCATCAGTACTACGTGTCCGGCCCGCCGGCTGCAGTGCCTCCGGGCCAGCCCTTTGGCTACCATCAGAGCGGCCTGGCATCTGGCGGCGACAGCAAACACGTGCCGCAGCTGAAGATCGTGGAGCAACCGGTGGAGAAGTTCCGGTTTCGGTACAAGAGCGAGATGCACGGCACTCACGGATCCCTCAACGGGGCCAATTCGAAGAGGACGCCGAAAACCTTCCCAGAGGTCACACTGTGCAACTACGATGGACCCGCCGTCATCCGGTGCAGCCTGTTCCAGACCAACCTGGACAGTCCCCATTCCCATCAGCTGGTGGTGCGCAAGGACGAGCGCGACGTGTGCGATCCGCACGATCTGCACGTGTCCAAGGATCGCGGCTATGTGGCCCAGTTCATCAACATGGGCATCATACACACCGCCAAGAAGTACATCTTCGAGGAGCTCTGCAAGAAGAAGCAGGATCGCCTGGTCTTCCAGATGAACCGCCGCGAGCTGTCCACCAAGCAGCTGCAGGAGCTGCACCAGGAGACGGAGCGGGAAGCCAAGGACATGAACCTGAACCAGGTATGTAAACAAAACCGAGTCGCTTGCTAAAGTTGAGTGAATATGTTTTCGCAATATTCACTTGTTTATTTGCTCACTCGAGAGGGCTTAATTCATTTAATAACAGGTTCGATTTGCCACCTTTTAATCTGTTTATCTTGGCAGTCTCTAAAATATTTAATTACTTGTTTTGGTTACATGATTCGTTTGTAATTATATACAGCATCGTTTACAAGCACTTAAATTGATAATTAAAATGCGAGCATATACAAAACAATTCACTCAAGGAAAAGCAAGCTTCTAAACACATACTAAACTACAACTGACATGCTGACTAATTATTCCGCACCAATTTTAGGTGCGCCTCTGCTTCGAGGCCTTCAAGATCGAGGACAATGGCGCTTGGGTTCCACTTGCTCCGCCGGTGTACAGTAATGCGATCAATAACCGAAAGTCGGCCCAAACCGGAGATCTGCGAATCGTCCGGCTGAGCAAGCCCACGGGCGGAGTGATGGGTAACGACGAGCTCATCCTGCTGGTGGAGAAGGTCAGCAAGAAGAACATCAAGGTGCGGTTCTTCGAGGAGGATGAGGACGGAGAAACCGTGTGGGAGGCGTATGCCAAGTTCCGGGAATCGGATGTCCACCACCAATATGCCATTGTGTGCCAGACGCCTGCGTACAAAGATAAGGACGTGGACCGCGAGGTGAACGTGTCCATAGAGCTGATTCGTCCCTCCGACGACGAGCGATCCTTCCCGCCGCTGCCCTTCCGCTACAAGCCGCGGGACGCGATTGTGTCCAGGAAACGCCGTCGCACCTGCTCATCAGCCAACAGCAGCAGTTCGGGCAACGTTAGCTCCAACAATTCCATGGATCTGCCCAAAACCCTGGCCATGGCTCAGCCTCTGAACGGCTTGCCCAGCTTTTCGCAACATGATCAGACAATAAGTCAGGAGTTTGGTCGCGAAATGCATCTGGATGATTTGATAAATTCCGAAAACTTCCGCAAACTTATTGAAAACAACTCTAACGATCTGGAGAAGATCTGTCAGCTGGACATGGGCGAGTTGCAGAACGATGGCCATGGGCGATCTGAAGTGGCATCGAGCCGAAATCTCACTACAAAGTACTTGAATGATATATTCAAGATCTTCGATCAGGAACGCCGAACGCCGGCGGAGTCCTCGCGCCGTCAGGTGGAGGAGTTGTTCACAGATCACGCCCTGAAGAACGAGAACAATGATACGTTGCTGCACGAGGTGATCAGCTACAAAAAGGACAACCTGAAGTTGGCCTTTAAGACGATACAGGTGTTGAATTTCTTCAAGCTCAGAGAGCTGGCCAATAGCGCATTGAATGCGGACGGCGACAGTGCGCTGCATGTGGCCTGCCAGCAGGATCGGCCCCACTACATTCGCCCTCTGTTGGGGCTGGGCTGCAGTCCGAATCAACAGAATCATGCCGGAAACACCGCATTGCATTTGGCCGTCAAGGAGGAGAATCTGAACTGCGTGGAGAGTTTCTTGAAAGGAACGCCTCCAGTCAGTTCTCTTATTGAGGAATTGGACCTTTCGCTGAAGAACGACGACGGGCTAACACCCTTGCACATGGCAATCAGGCAGAACAAGTACGATGTGGCCAAGAAACTAATCAGCCACGATAGGAGTTCGATTAGCGTGGCCAACACAATGGATGGCAATAATGCCCTCCACATGGCCGTTCTGGAGCAAAGTGTGGAGTTGCTGGTGCTGATCCTGGATGCCCAGAATCAAAACCTCACCGACATCCTGCAGGCGCGAAATGCAGCTGGTTACACTCCCTTGGAATTGGCCAGACACAAGGCCAATGAGCGGGTGGTGCAGCTGCTGGAGAAGGTGTATCCGGAGAAGGCTGAACTGGCCATGACCTGGATTCCACGCAAAGTCAAAGAGGAGTTAGATTCATCCTCGGACGAGAGCAGTGATGCCGGGCAGCTGGAGATCAAGTCCGAGGAGATGGACATCAAAACAGAGAGTGAGGACTCCGCGGAGTTGGATTTGAGCAGTGGTCGACGGAGACGGGAGGAAGAAACCGGGGAAGACACCGAAATGGAGGTTGACCCGCGAAACAAACTGCAGGTGCTGCTCAATAACAAATCCATATGTGACCAGCTCTGTTCGCTCCTGAACAAACCCTACGGAAATGGGCCCGATGCCCAGCCAAAGTGGAAGCAGCTGGCCCGCCAATTCCAACTAGAACAGTTCGCCTTTATGTGGCTGGATGCCGGCGGTCTGTTGCAATACATTAAGGACAACAGCGACAGTGTGGAGCTTACAACATTCACTCGCGCCCTGCAGACAATCGATCCCCAGGCGTACGCCCTGCTGGAACGAGATTTACCTTAGGTTACTCCTCCTCATGTACACCCCATTCTGTCTCAGAAAAGATTATGCTTCATTTTGTATTGATCAATAAAGTACCTTAGTTTTATAACTACTTATCTTAAAAACCGCGTCTTATGGAACACAGAATTATTGGGAATGGAAAACGTGTTGCAAGTTTCCTGGAATAGAACAGCCGTTCGGACCTTTAGATATTGATATACAAATAACACTCGTGCTATATTTCTGTTCTATTGAATTTGATAATTTGAATAATTCGGCGAGCAATGCTTGATTTTGTATTGAACATGTTAATCAATAAAGTAAGTTAGTTTTATAATTACTTATCATAAAAAGCTCGCCTTATGGAACACTGAATTAATGGGAATTAAAAAACGTGTTGCAGGTTTCCGGGAATATTATTGATTCCTGGTTATTGAACCGTTAAATATTGATACATTACATTATTATATTTCTGTTCCATTGAATTTAAAAATTTAAATAATTCGGCGAGCAATATAAAATATTTTCCTTGAAGTACTACAATAACCGAAGGGCCCTGCATGAGATCATGAATAAAAATGTTTTTCTCCACCGATAATACAGAATAATGCAGCCGTAAAAGTACATTCTGAGAACGGGGAATCACAAAGAACATTTTGCACAGCCGCCCGCACTCCACTTGTTTGCCAAGTGGGTGAATCACACGGTACATATGTATGTACATATATGCGATCTAGGGGAATTACTGCAGTGCAACCGCATTGACAGGCGGGAATTCACCGCCGGGCCTTATCAACTGGCGACATTCCCTGTTTATGACCTTGCAATCGCTAAGATCGCAAAACTACATTTTGACCAAAATGTAATTTTTAGAATATGGAATATTGCTCTGAATTTGAAACAAGGTCTAATATATTTAAAAATAAATGAATCCGATAAATAGTAAATAGCATCAGTTTTTATAGTCTATCTACATATGTATATATTTTTGTTTATTTTTATTATAATGGAATAAACTAAGCAATAAAATAAAAAAGAGTAAGCTATTTAAAGAATTAAAAGTTAAATATTTAAAATAAAATAAAAAATTATAAAACAGTTTTGGGATTAAGTAGATCTTTACGACTTTTTCAGTGATAAAGAAATAGTTAAGAATGTTGATCTCTAAATATAAAGTTCAAAAATGTCTTATCCATTACAGCAACATGGCTCAAATCATCGATGGCAAGGGCATTGCCCAGGAGATCCGCACTCAGTTGGGACAGGAGCTGAAGGAGTTGGTGGCTGCTGGGTATCCGGTGCCCCATCTCACGGCCGTGATTGTGGGCGAGGATCCGGCCAGCGAGAAGTACGTGGCCAACAAGATGGTCGCCTGCCAGGAGGTGGGCATCTCCAGTGAGACGAAGAGGCTGCCCGCCTCCACCACGCAGGAGGAGCTCCTCCAGGTGATCGATGACCTGAACAAGGATCAGCGGGTGACCGGAGTGCTGGTGCAGCTGCCGGTTCCGGAGCACATAAACGAACGCACCATCTGCAATGCCGTGGATGTGGACAAGGATGTGGATGGCTTTAATGAGCTTAATATGGGACGTTTGGCCCTGGACATGGACGGCATTATTCCGGCCACGCCGCTGGGCGTCAAGCGGCTTCTGGAGCATCTGAACATCGAGACCCATGGCCGCAATGCCGTGGTGGTGGGGCGATCCAAGAACGTCAGTCTGCCAATGGCCATCCTCCTGCACGCGGATGGGAAGTATGCCACCAAGGCACTGGATGCCACGGTGACCATCTGCCACAGGTACACGCCGGCCAAGGAGTTGGCCCGCCATTGCCGGCAGGCGGACATCATTGTGGTGGCTGTGGGCAAGCCGGGGCTGATCACCAAGGACATGGTGAAGCCCGGAGCCTGTGTCATCGATGTGGGCATCAATCGCATCAAGGACGAGACGGCTGGCAAATTTAAGCTCGTCGGAGACGTAGACTTCGAAGGTGAGTGGGGTTAACCCTTTAAATTGTCATGCTCTAATCCTCCTTTCCCTTTATAGTTCGCCAGGTTGCCGGCCACATCACTCCGGTACCCGGCGGCGTTGGTCCCATGACGGTGGCCATGCTGATGCAAAACACTCTGAAGGCGGCCAAGAAACAGTTCTGCAATCGCAACTCCTCCTGAGGATCCCCGAGTTATTGGCCCCAAGTAGTCCATGCTTCGCTGGCCGAGAAATAGTATTTTTTATTTAATCCGATAACTTATGGTAAAGAGTAGAGTTAATGACCAACTGCTAACATGACGATTGTACACTAACCTTTTGCAATATAAACAAAGATAATGGAATCTAACTACGATTGCGCTTGCTTTATGGCTTCGGTGGAGGGCGGGAAGGAAAACCTTATCGTGGTGACTACGAACTCTGAAAAAATTGAGGCATTTCTCGGATTTACATTAAAAGAGCTTAATTATTTTCAATTGAAGCCAAACAAATGCCAATTATGTTAACCTCGTGTATGCATAACCGAAACAAAATGGCTTGTAACTATTTATTATCACTAAAAATACAAATTACTTGGTTTCTGATTTGTTTGTTTTATAGTTTACATTGTACAAGTCGAACAAACTGTTGAGCTTAACGTCTAATTGCCCGCAGGCCTATTTGCACCATCGCTGGCCAGGGGTTTATCTTCCAGTGCGGCTGCCAAAAGCGAGAGAGCGTCCTGGACAGGGTATTATCGGGAACGTGGACGGGCCAGCAGACCCAGGTTGGCTTGGTCTTCTCTACTGAAGCTGGGCGGGAATTGTAACATATTTGCGTTGCTTATTGCAAAGTTACAGATGTTAAATAGTAATCGTAACATATCGGGAGTGGTTTTGGGGACTGTGCAGGTGGCGTCATTTCAATAAAGATTCTTCAGCAGAAAGTTCCAAGGGTGCGATTAGGGCTAAAACCTCAGATCGGGCTTGTGTTTGGCCATGTATCTGAAAACATTAAGGGAAGTACACAATTATAATCTATATTATTTTGAGATAACTAAAGATTGGAGACACTTAAAGTTTAAAATGCAAACTAATACTATACAATTTCAAAAGAAAATAAAGTTGTTAACAATAGAAGCACTTACTTGTCCAAAGTTTCCCAGAATGTGCTGAGCACTGCCCGATCCAGATGCCGCTTGTTTTGCGAAAGTCGCAGCAGTGTCACAGACCAGCGCCCCACATTGGCGTCCAATTTCAGCTCGCTAAAGCACAAGTGAAAGGCGCAAACTGCAATGGGGTATACAAACGAACTTAACAAATACAATTCAAGAGTAGGTGATGGATTTACTAACTCTTTGAAAATATCTCGACGGGATTTCCGTCCCAGGGCCAGCCCTTAAACTGCCACTGTGGTCCCATTACGAAGACGGCCACCACCCGCTGCCAATCCTGTTGCGAGAGCTTAATAGGATTGTCTATCACCCGGTAAGACACAGTCTGATTGTTCCGTTTTCGCTATTGGGTAATATAAAGGGAAATAAATTAGCACCATTGTGGAATAAAATGGTATTTTCTTAGAATTTAAATCTGCTTTTACATTTATAGTTTTTTTAACAAAGAACAACTGCTGGTATTAAAAACACATGCAAGTGAGTTAGTCAGCTAAATTCGCACCTGTAACAGCACTTCGCTGTCGCGCTGGCAGCCCTGAAGTTTTTTCTCGGCGGTGGACATGAAGCGCAACTCCTGCAGGATGTCCTTCACGTTGAGCATAGTGATGAGGCTTGTGTTGGCAGACGGTATGATGATGATGGGGGTCCGTGAGGGTCGCTTCGATGGTCCGTTGGCGGGCAGTTGCCTGGCCTGGGCCGTGGGCAGTAGCTCCTTGGGCCGGCCGGCAGGCGCTCCTGGCATTCCACCCGGTGTCCCCGGCAGATTGTTCGCCTGCGCCTTGCGCTGTGCCAGCGAGCCCTCCGTCACGGATTTCAACGACATGCCGTGGTACGTTCCGAGCGTGTCGATCTTGAAGCCCTCGGTCTCCTCCTTTTGCCGATTGAATCGCTCCTGATCGTAACGATTGTACTGCGAGAGCTGCGGCTGCGGCTTGGCTATTCTCGCCGGTTCTGGCATCTTGATGGGATTGGGCGCCAGCGGCCGATTGCGTCCCTCCTCGCGCGCCTTGATGCCCTGCAGCATGGCGAAGATGTTCTTGGCAAATATCTTGCCCGTGCTCTGTAGTATAGAGGTTCTCGTGCGCCACTGCCGCTCCCTGCTAATGATGTCCTTGGTGGAGTCCACATCGTAGTCCAGGATGGCACGCAGGTCCGTGCCCATGGTCTCGTCATTGTCCGTCCTTTTGATGGTCGTTCGCTTGTTGGCCAGACGCTTGGCCTTGATGGCGGCGATCTTCTCCACGGACATCGTCTCGGACAGCGACTTGATGTTGTCCATGTTGACGGCCGTCTCCTTCTGGTTGACATCCCAGCGGGCGGCCAGTTGTTCGCGCACCTTTTGCACCTGCGTCTCCTCAAAGCGGGCCTTCTTGGCGGCCACCTCCACGCTGGACGGTTCGCCCTCGGCGGCCCGCTTCACCTGGGTGGGGATCTCCAGCGGAGCACTCTTGTCGATGCTGGCACAGGTCGGGGTCTCGCCATTGAGGTAGGCCAGCAGTTCCTTTCGATCCGGTCGATTCACGGCGGGTATGTCCTCAGCGGCACACTGGCGCACATACACGGAGTGCTGCAGCATCACATTCTTGAGCAGGTACAGCAGGCACTCCAGCGTGTAGTACTCACGTGGAGCGCCCTTCTTGCCGGAGCTGCAGTGGAAAACATAGGAAGAGAAAGTGGGTACTCCTTCTGGTAATTGCGGGAATCATCCTCGCCCTACTCACCCATATTTGAGATAGTTGGTCTTCACGCTCTTCGGCCAGGAGAACTCGCCGAAGATGATCTGGCTGTCGCGCTCGACAATCTCCTTTTTGTTTATGTTGTACTGCCGTAGCAGGCTGAGCGGATCCGCCATCTTCCCGCCGGTTTTCTCAGTGTCCTTGGGCCGCGGAAGTGGGTTGTGGCTGGGGCTCTGATCGGCCCGCTGCTGCTGCGCACTTCTTTATCCGCGAAAGCTAAGTTAACACGCTCGATTCTCGCTTTTTATGGCATATTTTTCGCGTAGTTCTTTTTGGCAGAGGTTGCGTGGAGTGTGACCGTTGCCGGGGGTGAATGGAAAATACCATGGAATCATGGAAGTATCGCTTGTTGTTTGGTATATATTGGTGTAGGCGGAAGTTCAGCTTGAAAAACTATCGTCTAAAGTCACGGCTTTTCGTATTCAGTGATTTCCATAAATATATTTTTAAGTCAAAAAAATGGTGCATATCAATGCTATACAATACAAAAATTGTAAAAAATTTAATTTGGATAAATTTTTTTTGGAAAAATCTTTTGCCTTAACGTCCCTAGATATAATACTTGGCTTAAATGCTTTACTATACAGATAATCGGTGATGGCGGATATTTATTAATTAATGACTTTATGATCTGCTTATATTTTTAAAATTAGTCTTATCGAATTATTTTTAAAACTATTGGGCGGTTAATTATTCTTATCCCTTAGCCCAGTGGTATTTTTTGCTGTGCCGTTTTAACGTCCCCGCGGTCACACTGAAAAAAGCCCTTGCAACCGGCAGCTCCATCCGAATAACAATTAAACAAAGCTTTAAATTGCATCGCAATTAACGCCTATGATTCCGGAAGTGAGCTAGCCCACGAATAGCACATGATCGATTTACGGAGTACTCAATAGCGAGAGTTTCCGAGGGCTGCGCCCACGTGAAAATTCAATGCCAAAGAAGTTGTGTGTGTCCTAGTTGTTGTGGCCTTTGTTGCTGTTGTTTCTTGTGCCTTTCGGAAAGCGAAACACACATTTGTGATTTTTAATAAGCAATGGGTCAGTCGGCTGGTAAAATAGGTAAGTGATCAAGGCTTTAATTTCGGTAAAATGACATATGAAGAGGTCCAAACTCGATTGGTCGTGGGGTAAATGGTTGGGTACTTGTGAAACGGGAGTAATTAATAATAACATTAAGCTATAGTATTCAGCATGGCAGTTATAAGCTCTCGTCCTGATCATGAATCAAAAACTATGGGCATTCCAATAAGGTTTGCGACCTTCCCACCACCAACACACTCACATGTTTGCCGAACAGCTGTTTCCCCTTGGCGATGACACTCGCCGGCTCGTGCTCGTGCCGATAGTTCTGTAAGTCGTCAAAATTATACAGGTGTGAAACCAACCTGATATACCTTTTGTATTTGAAAAGCCTCTATCAGTAAAACAGATAAATAAAGTAGTAAAATGAAACATTTGCCTTTCGGAACTTTTAAAAAATTTACCAATCTTATCCTGACGTTCAGAACTATTCCGCGCCGCATATATCTACAATAAAATAGCTATCTTTAAATCTCAAAGTAGGAAGTACAACGTTCTCAAAGTCTCCTGTAGGTTATCTAACGGTTTTTATAAAATTTGTCGGGTTTTTAAGTTGGCTTTTTATAAATAAGGTTTTAAACATTATGTTATTTTCTTTACATATCTTTGGGAAAGTCACCTTTAATGTTTTAATAACAAAGTTTTTCCATTTCACTTTCACTTAAATCTCTGCAATCCAAAAACCGATATAATCTCGAAGCGTTTTTCATAAATGACACCACAAAACCATCACATTATTTTGTTTCGAAAGCATTGATTCCCTCTGCGAAATCCATATAAGCACTGGGAAGTGTGCACGTATAAATAAATCGATGGAAATCGATCTGTAGGATATTACCAGTACATGTACATGGATATGGGTATAGGTTTTTTGAGTGCAGCATAATTTAAAAAAAAATTAAAATGATCGCTTATGTACGATGTACATAAATAAATGTTTAGTTTTCATTCTAAAAATATCATAGTCCTCCATTACAATTAAACAATTATTCCGAACCCGCCTTATAGGGACATCAAACTCGTAAGCAGCTTAGGTTATCCAAAAGTCAAAAAACTAAGGTGGTAAAAAATACAAAAAAGAGAAAAGAAAAAATCCCGACCCAAATCCCGGCGCGAACTTTAACGTAATGGTCATATTACCTTTACAGGTGTATTTAACGGGGGTTGCAGGGTTGAACTTACCTGCTTGCCACATCGTCATCTGAGGGCCTCTATCAAATCGAATCAGCTTCGATTAGGGCCAAGATGCCCGTGCAGCTGTAGACAATAAATTATAGAGTTTATGGCAATGATTTCTCACAAAACGGGCGCAAGAAAGGACGAAGGATCGCACAAAGGCGGAGGAGAGAAAAAGTAAACCCCAATAGGCGCTCGGTTCAGGTAGGATAACCGAGCCGTAACTCCCTGACCCTGAGACAAAGACACATGCTGTGGGCCGAAAACCCGCCAGGACCTTCTCTCTATGACTTGCCAAATGTCCTGTTTGCATCGAAGTATCCGTAAAGGTATCTGCAAGGAGGAGATCTCTCATTTTTCTTGGGACAGGGGAGTTTTTCCATTTTACAGGCGGGAAAAAACTGCAATATGAAAACTGTGAAAGCCGAAACCCCCAGAAAAGGCAAACATTTGGCCAACAGAAAATGTATTATTTCTCTAACGGATCGCAGTTTCCCTCGCATGTGTTGCATTGGCGGTTATTCCTCGCCGATGTTGATATTTGATTAGCGTACGCACATGAGGATGCGGAAATGGGAAGTGGATGTGGAAGTTGAAGTTGCAGTTGCCAAATGCATCCCCGATTTCCTTTTGTTAGATCTTGATCAGAGTTTCGGGATGAAGCCAACTGCTGTCGCAGGTATCCCAAAAAAAGTGGAGGAGTTACTCTAAATAAGTCAGGATCCCTTAAGAGAGATGTTCTGTTAGTTGGGTTTCGAATCAGAGGTTGCATTACCATTGTATTAAAATATTTCAAAAGGAAGGTTTTCTTTTGCGATGTAATAAGTTTCTTCTTATGAAGGCTAGGAGAAGTTTCCGATTGGTATGATAATCCATTTCTTGGATCTATATACTATCATCCCAAACATGTTATATTTATCTCCTTATAAATATGAGTTTCCTGAAACGTTTACAATAACCCCGATTCCTGGAGGTTGGAAATACATACAAATTGTATGCCATCTCCTCCTCCATTGCTCGGTTTTCTCAAGTACTTGCGCAATTCGATTTTGGGTTCTGTTCTCCTCAATTCTCCTTTGTGTCCGCTGGATTAGTTCGGCTTTATACATACGAAACTCCACAACTGCTCCTTGCACAGCTCCTTTTTCCTTGGCCTGTCTGAAGTCCTTTCCCTTTTATTTTCCCTTCTTTCCGCCTGTGACCCGTTTGCATATGTCGTTTTCTAATTAAACATTGGCATTTGCTACAGTTTTTACTTAATTATGTGTATATTTATCGGCTATCGGCGATCGATGTGGAGAGCCGAGGAATTCTCAGCTGTCTTCATTCCGACAGCTGCCAATTGCTTATATCTTTTCGTTTACTTACTTGCGCTGCTTCTTTTTCATTAAATAAATCGTCTAAAAGTTTCTGATAATTACCAATATATTTCCTCACACTTATCTTTGGCCCACTTGAGCTAGTTCCTGTATTTAAATTATTTCTGGAATTCGGTCTGGCTATATGTATATATACCATTTAATTAAGATTTTATTCAATTGATTGAGAACGATTTAATTATTGCCGTAAATGTCTCATATCTACATTTATCTATTAGTTCTCCAAGGTGAAGGTAGTCCGAAAACATTTGCTCGATCATAATGGAGGTAGTTGTGATAAGAAATTCATGGATATGTGTATTGAAATTCGACAAAGCGACCATTTGTTTAACTCGCATTTTTATCATACACATTTTATTAGGCCATATGAACCGGTGTGATTTTCTTATCTTTTATGGTGGAACTTCTATAAATCAAAAATTCCAAAAGCTGTTAGTGATAAAACGTTTTTAGAAAGATTCAAAAGAAATGTCTTTGGCTGATATGCGGTATGTATTATAATTCGAGTTCCTGAGAGATGTGTAGAAATGCACAGTCGCAACCCCGATTCTTTTACGTGTTTCCCTTTAAAGACGAACTACAATCCTTCGGATCTGCTCACTTGCCGTGCAAAATTATCATTTGGCATTTTCATTAAACGCCTGCCCAGGTCAATTCTCCATAGACGACTATTTCGAATATCAGCAGGGATCTTGGGTTAAGGAACTGTCTGAATAGTAAATCGCTGTGACATTCTCGAAACAATGACCGAAAAAAAGAAAAACTATTGTGAGGCCAAGGTAAATGCGGGCCTTAGGAGAAACCAGCGATCCCAAAACGAAGACGAGCGAAAATGAGCGACATACTTGTATTCTTACGCCAGATGTTCGTGGGAGACCGAACTGGAAAGATAAAAATTGCACTGTACTGCGGTACTTGTGGGGGCACATGTGCCAAATTCTAAATTTAACCACAAACTATGTACTTTAAGGGGAGCAAAGAGACAAAAAACAAACTGCAGATATCTCCCCCATCAAGGCGACAAATGCAAATGGAAGCCGCAGCTGTCTGCTGGCAAAATATGAATATATAAAAATAAATAATCGTAAAAGGAGTTCGAACCGATCCGATGAAGTAGAGCATCCTTATCAGCCAAGGCAACTGGCGCACGTCCCTTTTATTCTCCATTTTTAACCTGGCGCGTGGTCGGCTGGCTTCCTCTTTCTCCTCTTTTAAAATCCCTTTCTACCCGTATCTGTCGCTTTTGCTATGAATTTACACCTGGAATTGGCAAACAAACAGAACGGAACCGAAGGCAAGGGCCGCGAGGGGATACAAGCTACAGTAGAGCAAACCCTTTTTCAGGTCCTTTTCCAACTGCAAACGCATATGGACACCTTTCGTTGGTGTTCAAGTTGGGTACAGTGGATATCGATGTAGGAAACATATAAGTGTATAAATACATTTAGGTAACTTACATTAGAATGTGATCTTAGTCAAAGGGGCTTTTAAATGTTATAGTTCGTAATTATGATCCGTAGACCTACTTTTTGTATTAAAAAGTTCCCAGTATCCAAAACTATACTAAAATACAAACCAATACAGGAAAAATTTTTAGGTGTACACTTTTTTATACTATTTTATTACATATAAGGATTACTTTAGTTTAGTTCTTTAAACTCAACTTATAAATATTTCGTATACTAGAGTTATTGATCTCTTAAAATCGTATAATAACGTATTCCTTCACAATTTTTCTGGAACTCTGTGTCAGTTAAACTATATTCACTGTATTCTTTGACAATTTTGGGGTTGTTCGCTGCTCGATGTTTGCCGGTTCCTGTTTGGCCAACATCACCTTCTTCGACCTTTTTTGCATTTTCGCAAACCGAGCGATCAGGAGGGGGAAATCGGGTAAGCAGCAGCAGATGTATTTCCAGGACGCACGCCTGCTGCCAGGATGCTGAATATGCATTTCCACTTTAATATCAAAATTTAAATGGTTTCTGGCCCGTCTTGATCCCTTCCGATCTTGAAAATTGCATCTGCTGTGAGGTCTGTCTGGTTCCGTCTGCCGATGCAGGACAAAAAGGACGAGAACGAGGACGAGGATGAGGAGCACTCGGCGCAATTATCATTCCTCCATCAATGGCAGCGTGGCATCCATAAAGGATAAAGGATGATCAGACGCCAGACGGCGGCTATCCTGCTCACCACAAAACCCAAAGCTTAACAAATGAGACCACAAAAGCATTTCTCCAAGATCATAGGCATGTTCTCTGGATCGGATCATTAATTATTTAAACGTATCCCTGTAAAGGGAATGATATAAAAGATTACCAACGCTTTGCGGAACCTTTATTCCACTAAAAGAGGGAAATAAGAAACAGAAATAAGAACAGATTTGTGATAATACAAAAAATATATAAAATATATTTCAAAGAAACTTTCTTTTACCTAGAATTGATTTAACCCAGCCCTTGGAACTTATTTGAGAATTCCAAATATTTTTCAGGTGAGAACCAAGAAACCACACATGGGTCTAGTACCAGAAACTTTGATACACACTTACTTGGCCCGCAAAGTTCACGATCAAAAGCATTAGGGCAATTTAAATAGTTTGCCAGTTATATGAGCCAGACCTTGTAACCCCTGCGAAAAAGAAAGAATTGCTTTGAACCTGGCTGAACTACACACACACAACGGACTTGCACGGATAGGTGAGGAGAATAACAGTTAGTAGAGATCAGAGCAGTTTGACCAAAAATCCAAATGCAGGCCTAGAGCAGCAACAAAAATAACAGGCGAAGCAACAGCAGGAGAAGAAGGGGAGGAATCCTCGATCAAGGTGCAGAGTTAGAGGCATAAAGGTAAATTATAAGGGAGGTTCAATACACGCGAATGGCAGGCACAAAGCGAAACCATAGTAAATAAGAAACAGCTGCCAGAGAGTAACAAAGAGAGAGAGAGTGGTGGCGTCTCAAACCTAGCTCTCTTGGCCTATCTGTTAGCTCTCTCGTTCCTTGCGGGACGCCCAGTGTTGACAGCCCTTAGACTTTAAATAGACAGATCTACATATTAATAGGAAAACTAGCTAAAAAAAAAAATTAAATTCTTAAAAAAATAGTTTGTCGAACCGGAAACATAATATTATAATAGTTATTTTAACACATTTTAAGAGGTATAAGGTGAAAATGTCTAATAATCAAATGTATTTTCACATGTTCTGTTTTTACAACTTTAAACATTAAAATTAAAACAAACACAAGCAATTTTAGATTAAAAAAAGGTAGTTTTTGTACGATAAAAATCAAATTTTCAATAGGAGAAACAGTAAATAACAGACCAAATAAACCCAACCATAAAGAAAATGAAATAATATACCTTGGTATCTTAAATAAAACTTAAAACTAGTCCCGTAGAACCCAAAATTAAATAGCCAGATCTGTCGGCAGAATATCAGAACGCCATCGCTGGGAACCACTCTCCAGCTGAGCAGCGGCAGCGACGTCGGCGTCGTGGGAGAGAACTCGAGCTGGTGCGAAGCTATAAAAGACCGAGCACCGTTTATTTGTTGAAAAAAAAACGCAGCGAAAGGTTGGCTCGGGAGTTGAGTTGTCGTCGTCGGTTTCTGTGTTTCGTTTCGTTTCGTTCCGTTTGTTCCCGTTGCGCAGACAAACAACCAACAAAATTCAAAATGTTTTAACGGACAACACCAAATTCGAAGAACTTTACGTTAAAATTAATGCCAAATAAAATACGCAAGCAGCTTGTGGATTTTCGTTAGCATTTCGCGTGTTCAATTTAGTTCGTTTGATACCATTTCAAAGGCCAAGAAAGCCATCATCATGGGTCTATCGGATATACCAGCCAACTATATGCAGGGCAGCCACCCGCACCTGAACCTCCATCCGCAGCAGCAGCACCACCAGAACCAGCAGCACTTGCAGCATTTGCAACAGATGCAACAGCTCCACAACGCCATGCCCTCCCCCGCCCAACAGGCCGCCCAGGTCCTGGCCCTGGAGTCCAACGAGCTGCTCATGAGCACCAAGGACAAGCTCTCCAGCAAGAAGAAGATGCACTTGCTCAAGAAGATCAAGAAGCGCTTTGGATTGGGTTAGTACTCGCTTTAGTACAAGGCTAGGAATTGGATCAGTTTGGCTAAAAAGAGGGATTTGGATACTTAGAAATGCTAGAATCTGCGGTACCTTCTTCAAAATGTACGATATGCTGTTCTAGAGTGCGGCTTCCAAGAAACTGAATACATTTTTCTAGGAATTAAACAAACATTTCAGTAGTAGGACTTCGGTTTTAAGCCTAAAATTATAAAATAGGAACCTAACAGTTTTGAGACAACGATACTAATTTCCTTCGTGATATCCCACCATTAAACCCTTATATTAAACCTAATTACATCGTGCGAAAACGCTTTAAATACATAATTCATTGATCTGGGGAACTCTGCTTTTATCTCCAGCGATTCCCACATAATATTAGCATGTGGTCTGACCTATCGCTCATTCATTCATTCAGTTAATTAAAGCGGCAAAGATAAATAAGCGAAAAGCACAGCCCAGCCGCAAACATTTATGCATACATTAGCATTTTGCGTCTCAAGAACAATAACAAATAAAGAAAGATAAAGGCAAAAAACGAAAAAGTTTGTGATTGTTTAAAACAAAAAGCTAATGACTAAATGCTTGAGACAGCACGCTCAGTTTGCTATTGTAAGAGTAATAGTTTTTTTTCTGTCTAAATAGACGCAGAAACGGCCCAAAAAAAAACTTTAATGTGAAATTCTCTCAAGGCTTCTTCGGCGGAATTCAACCTCGACCCGGGTTATTCGCCGGAAATGTCAGTTCTCGAAAACTGCATTTTTCAATCGCACCCAAGTAACCACAAATTGATCGAGAAGATCGGGGGATCTCGAAATGAAGGAAGAATACCATCGAAAGCAATTTTCCCAAGGAGTGATTATGTTTATCATAACGATTATCTGGGCTGGGGAATTTCGTTGCCGCTTTTGTTTTTGTTTTGGTTGCAAGCAGCTGAGCAAAAAGAAGTAGGGAGGTAACACAACAACAACTCACTCTTTTTGGCTTCGGCTCAATTGCATTCTCGGCTTCATTGCTCTCTTTTTTTTTGGTCAAAACAGTCGAAGCAAAAACAACGCAAAGCCAATGACGCATAGGCTAAGCTTCTCCTACTTCTTTTTTGTTGTTTGTACTTGCCTCCTACAGATATTGGAGTTCACATTGATAGCAGTTGCTTTTCTTAGAAAATATGAATTTAACTTTGAAATAATTCTAAAAAAAAAAATGGTAACATATTGAGCAAAAATACATACACAAATGCATTTCCCACTTTTCACTAAATGTACATTGGGTACTGTATTTACCTGGTTCTATTTGTCTCACCTCCACTGTGTTTGCATCTGCCTCATTCAGCATTTGTTGTTGCTTTTACTGGGAATTGTACGCGAAGCGCCGTTGCCGCCATCGGCAAAAGCAAAAACAAAGGTAAAAACAAAAACAGCAAAAAAACGATCCATGGCAGGAGAAGAAAAAGAAGAAATAGGAGCAAGCGAAAAGGGGTAGAAGAGAAAAGAGGAAGAGGTGTGGCTTTGAAGTTCGAGCTGAGCGTTTAAGCTCGGGATGGTTTATGTTTTATGCGGCGACTTCCAGTCCGTTTGATTTGAACGTGCGTTGCCTATCGGTAATCAATGAAATTACTTTGTTGTTGTTTTTCGGCGTCAGCTGCTTTTGCTTTTTTACCTGCATTTTCTATTACATTTTGAAGCTTGTTGTTGTTGTTGCCGAAGTTGTGTGTGTTGTGTGTTGGCATGCCACGTTTGCTTTGGCTAAAAAGTTTATCTGCTCTTGGCTTTTACTTAGCTTCTCACGGTTTACTTTTCGAAATGGTTTGTTCGGCCGGCTGTGCGTGTGTTTGCAATTGAGCGCTGCCAACTCGTCTTTGAGCCACTGATTATTGGAGATATTGTCGCTCGACCTTCGCCTGTTGGCCAAAAGTAAATAACAAATAAATTAATAGATAAAACACACCCCCACAGCTAGTTGGCCTATTCAAAAATACAGTGGCGATCAACAAAAACATCTTGAGCTTCTAGGGTTAAAGACCTATTTTTGGAAATTCCAAAATATGATTCAATAAAGTTTAGTAATCTTCACGGGTGCATTACGTACTTCCTGTTTCGATAAAAACACATATTTTTCATTCCTTTCCCGTTACTTTTATTTTGTAGTACATATATACAAAAGCACGGATGTTCATATGAAAACATACTCCAACATCTGCTGCGATAATCCCTATTTGCGTACTTTTTCTGTTATTTTTCTCCCCCTTATGAGGTCATCTCGATGTGTCATCCATCCAATGGTCATTATACTTGCACCAAACTTAAAAATGTTTTTATAATTGTTAAAGCTGATATGAAGCATTGCCATTTCTTATTGATAATTTTGCCCGATTGATAACGGTCTGTGCCAAATAAAAAAGTTTATCTCTGCAAGTGTAGTTGAAAACTGATTGGGTTTGACTGTAAAAATAGTTACAGAGGTTGGGGATATACACAAAGATCTTTGCGGTGCTCTTTTTTTAAATCAAAGTTATCTAGCGACATACTTAAATGCTTCCCACATCTTCTGTTTATCAGTTATTGAACTAAGCTGGTCCCTTTGTGGACGAGTACAGTGGATATTGGAAATCAGAGATATTTAGATAAATCACTTGTTGCGCCTTAAGTTATTGCTTTAAATTTCCCCCATAACATCATGTACTATAGTTAAAGACCATCTCTTTAATAAGTTTAAAATAAAGTTGATTAATAAACATTAGAGCAACCACTGTAAACCATTAATTTTCCTCATGACCCAAATGTAGTACAAAATTGTTAACATTTTGTCTGGGCCGAGAGATAACAACGCATACCACCCCATAGATACAGATAAACTAGATAAAAACGCTTCGCCGCAGGGTGTTGCAACTGGCGCAAGACAAAAGGCTCAATCCAGGTAGCTACAGGTAGAAATACCTCCAGATACGATATATAATATAGCCAAACATACCTGGTTCAAAAAGCAGCTGCAATTAACTCACGCAAAGTAAGATGGAAAGATATCCAAAGGCATCTTTGGGTCAATTTTGAACGCCTTATGGGAGGGCGTGTTTTCCAGACGGGTTAAAAAAGCGGGCGGGTTGTTGGTTGCTAGGCATAAATCACCGTTGGTTTCTACTTGGTTCGAACACCTACGGGCCTTTAATCTATGCCTGTGTCCACCAGCAGCTGTTTGGCTATCCATCGCCGAAAACTTGGTCAGATCGGGTTTTTTAAAATTCGGGTTCGGGCCTTTAACGCTTGCGGTTCGAACTTCGAGCAGAACTTTAATGTAATTAATATGTACACCTATTTTGGGACGAATTAGAACTAGATTTGGTTCAGCTTTGCAGCTGTTCGGGGTATTTAATATGCTAAAATATAGGAAATTTGCATGGATTTGCTATAACCCTAAATATTAATGGGCTATTAGACGATAACAATGCAACCGGTGGCATCAAAAACTATCGAATTCAGACCCCAAAAACACTTGAATGGCTGCCGTCAGCCTTTGTAATTACAATGTTATAATGTAATAATGATGTGTTTCTATCAAAAGACGACTCTTCACGTCCATTCCATTCCACTCAGTACAACTTATGGCTGTTATTGTTGGCTCCCCCTCAACGCTCGAGTGATTTAATTACACAAAAGAGTTTCCAGTTTTTAGACTAGGGGAATCGCGGGGTGTCTTGTGCAGTCAAGTGCGAGGAAATGCAAGCTGTATGGGAGTAACTATCAACGTTATATATAGTGTTTTCTTATATACATACATCTATCTGGACCTCTTCACTGGCCCTTTGCAGTAATTGCAACGCTTCGATAAACAGCAAGCCTACAAAGCGCAACAAAACAAAGCGGAAGAAAGCCGGTCATATCGTATCTGGCTCTCGAATGTATGTACAGTGCTGTAATTGGAACTCGCAATAATTGCTTCCTAAATAATTAAGTTTGGTTTAAATAGAAAGTTGTATTAAAATTTTGTTTGACATATTTGACTTTATTTTGGTATAATATCCCTAGACTTTGTCTTTACAATGTAGTTTATTGTGTGTTTTATGTTTCCTCTGCTTCCTTATGTCTGCGTGTATATTTAGATCGGATTTATGTCTATTCGGAGCTGAACAAGTTCGGTTCTTCTTGGCTGGGGCCTCTTGCATGCTTCAGCGCCCAAATAAAAAACCCAACCATAGATGTTTTATATATATATACATATATAATGTGCACCGATAGAGAGGTGCTCCCATTCCGCAGAGTTGGTTTTTGTAGACTTGTAAAAATAAACATGTAAATTTGATTTGGCCACCCACCCTTTCCGAACTCCCCATATACTTTTCTATATCTCTCCCTTTCGGCGGCTAATTATATTAGGAGGGGAGCTCTGCGCCTCATCCGGGTGTTTATAACTAATTTGTGTGTGTGGAAAGGCTGAAAATTTATGTTGAGCAGGGAGAAAAGTCATTGGGAGTCATTGAACCTATGCATTTAGAAGGTGTGATAAACATGTAAGGTGGAACTGTTGCTCTTTAGGGGCTTCTTTTTGTGTACTTTAAGGAAAATGCAAGTGCAAACTTATTTTTTCACGGGGAAAAACTTTGTTTACCCAGTAGGGACGTCCCTAAACAAGTAGGTTTACTTATCACAAGTTTGGCTGGGAATTTTCTGATGAACTTTCATTGATTACTCACTTTTTTCTTTATCATTATTGAGGAAATATCTCATTCACTTTGGGTTATTAGGCTTTCTTATCTTTATTTTCCAGTTTAGCAAGTCAGTTTATATCTCTAGTTAGTGATTATTGTAAAGACCTAAATTGATGTTATTTTTAAACTCGCTGCTGCTGTGATTGCTTTGATTTTTTCTTTATAAACCGTGCGCGGTATCAGATTTCGCTTAATCGCATGAAAAGTGCAATGTACTTGGGAAGAGGAAAAGCTGCTCAGACACAATAACAACTGGTTGCAACAACTTGGCATAGTTTGACCTCTGGTTTCATCGCTGTCAACGCCGCCACCGCCGGCAGTCGGCCCCTTTTCCGTTGTGTAATTATTTTTATTATATTTGCAGAGTCTATGCTGTGTCCATTGTTGCTAGAGCTTCTAGAGTTACCAGAAGGGGCAAAACCGGTGGGGAATCCATACCAGAAGAGAGAGAGAGTTCCTCTCCAGTGGATTGCAGTGCAATTTCCGCTGCACTGGTCAGCGGTTCGAGCAGAACGGAAGTGGTTTTCGCATCTAGTCAATGGGGCTTTCCAATTCAGTCGAATCTTACTAAGTGGATTTAGCTGTAAAGCAAGCTAAAAACTGGAAAATTGAGGGGCAATAAGGTTAAGAGAAGATATTATGAGGATATCATTTTAAACAACCAATATAAAAAACTAAAAATATAATATTACAGTATCAAAATTCGAATTTCACTTCTCCCTTTTGCCGTAAAGTTTTCCAAAACCCCAAAAAACACTCATATTTTCCTGCCCCACGCAAATTGTTTGTTTGTGAGCGATTAATTAACATTCATTAGCTTCGTTTGAGTATATTTAAGACAAGAATTTAGCATTGCTTTTATTGCTGTGAGAATTGTTTTACAAGCCATTCGAGAGAGACACTTGTTCAGATCTTAAGCTCCGACCAACGCCTGACTTTTCTGCCCACAATCAAAGCCTCTAACTAACTAACGAACGACCCACACGCTGTTTCCTCAACTAATTTCACTGAATTGTTGAAAATGAAAATAAAAAGATACTATGTGGAGTGGCCAGATACGCTTATAAGTTATTTATCGGCGTGGGTCGATCCATTGACAAGCCCGTGGAAGTCAAAAGCTTAAGTCCAACTCAATCCGACTCATTCACCCACTCACGCTAACTGATTGCCGCCCTGCAAAATGCCGATAATTTATGCCAAATGGTTGACCAATTGATACAATTTGTAAATGATCCATTGATCCACTCAGGCCAAGCCGGCATTTGCCCTCGCAATCTTTCCCCCCTTTGAAAGCCCCGGCTTTTATGGGACATTTCCGGTGCAATTAAACGGCCTCAGGCGTGTTAATTGTCCGCACACGTCCCGTGACTCATGCACGTGGGCTAAGAAGAACAGAAACAACCCAGGGGGCGGAGCAGCACGTGACCTGTGACCTCAATCGGTGAAAATGAGGGAGTTCAAGCGGGTGGCAGGGGGTGACGACAATAGCTTGTTAAGGCAATGTTTCTGATTTGTAATTGTACTGAATCTCTTGTAAAACTCAGAAATAAGTTGATTACCTGAGAAATGCCTAGAAAGATTTATCTTTTAAGAGTCCTATTGTCCTATCCCTCAGTTTTAATGCTACCGAATTAATGCTTTTTAAGTGATTTGTTAGAACCGATCATTACACTAAAGCCCAGCTCAACTTTGGATCCCCTTGTAAGCCTTCATACAGACATCAACGTAATCTGCCTTTAATGATCGTAAACTCAACTGAGCTCAACTGAACTCACGAGTGCCAATCGAAATCTAATGACGTTATACCAACTCAATGGGATTTTGAATGTTTGGAGATCTTCATCGGATCGTTAAAATGATTTCGCCTAACGATGGCCGCACAATCGCAGATTGCCACACTGGTTTTGATTTCCTTTTTTCTCTACGCGAGGGGTTTTGTTTTATGACACCTGCATGATTTTCACATTTTCCACCCGCTCGATTGGCTCAGCTGCAGCTTCAGCTTCTCCAGTTCTCCAAAGATTCGGGAAGATCCGAACTCCGAACTCCGCACTCTCTTCTCGCAATCACCGAGGCTTGTTACAGGTTTTCCAATGTTCGGCAGCCGCAAATTTACTATATATCTCCTATATATACAAATTTGGAGTCGTGGGAATTGTCTCTACTGTGTTTGTGTTTGATTTTTGCCCAGTGCTCAGCGTGGGAAATGTTTTGCTCCGCTCGCTGGTGGCGAATCCGAAAAGACGTCGCCGATCCGCGCCGAACGGTAAATCAGGTTTTCCATTTTGGCAAACTACGAAAATTTGCCTGCAACTGCAGCCAGATCGTTTGCAGTCGATCGGATGCTGGGATTGGGATGGTGATGGGGATGCTTCGTTTTCTCCGCTCGAGAAACCGCGTTTGGGAACCTTTTCGGCAGAGCGGCAAACTCCAAACGCATCATGACCACCGAAAGTCTGAACTTTTCATCTCCCGATGTTATTTATTTATTGTACTCTGTTGCCAAAAGTTTAAAACTTAAGGTACAGGGAGGAATCGGCCATAGTTGCTAAGACTTTCGGCCGGACTAAATTGTATTTACAGGTTTACTTAATAACTAGAATTTTACATATGGGTGGGAAGAGAAGGAGATTAACAATTTAAATGAGTTGAAGTAGGTTAGCTGATTTGAGAAAGTTAAGAATTTGCTGGATATTTTCATATGAAGGGTTAATTAAGAGATCAGATAGTTTTATATTTGAGTTACTAGGTCTATGTGTTTGAAATGCGGTGCAGTCGTTGAGGATATGTGAGATCGATATGGCGTCTGTGGTGCAGAATCGGCATTGGCTGTTTATTGGCTGGGAGAATCGGTATTCGTGTGTCAGTTTTGTGTGTCCTAGCCGAAGCCTAATGATCTTGGTAATTTCTTTCCTTGGCAAGCTGCAAAGTTGTGTGTTTTTGGCGTAGTTGTTGATGCTTATCATCTCTGGGTTAATGGCTTGGTACCAAGGGGATGCTTTCTGTTGTAGGTTTGTGTTGTTTTGAAGTATATTCGTTTTTAAAAGTTTGTTAATGTCCGTGCGGTTTAGATTTGGGATGGAAATTAGGGGTGATCTTGTTGCATCTTTCGCTGCTGTGTCTCCCGATGTTAGTTGGCCAAATTATGGCGAAATTAGACCTCAGATCTCAGCAATAGGGCGATGATGATCAGTGGGCCTGGGAAATGGCGATGGTTATTCCAAAATATATATACAACTTCATTGATTGCTAAATCTCTGTATAAAGAAATTTAGTTCTCAAATAGTTTTCCTATCTTTCTACGAAATTATTAAATACAAATGAATCGAATTTCGAGTATTCTCTGGCATAAAAAAGTATTCTTTTGACGCTTTTTATACTTGAGAGAGTTTAATAATTTCCTATCTATTTTCCCGCCAATTGTAATTACATAATAACAATTGTAGACTAGCTAACTATGGTTATTTTAATATAGTTTCCTTGCCATTGTTTTCTTCCCAACTTTCCCAACAACAGTCTGTCGTTTATATATTTAATACAATTAGTTATCATGGGGCGGAGATCATCATTAGAGCCTCGAGCGGAGACAATCGTTGCACTTAATTAATTGTGGTCAGGCTAATTGAAAGTATCGACGCGTCTCTCAAGCACCGTTTCGATTGGGAGTTCAAGGAAAAAAAGCGAGGCGCGTATTTCATTCATCGATGCCAGCGAATACTTGTACTCGCCGCTGCAATTCCATCCATCCATTGACTGACGACTGTCTGGGCCGATAAAAAGTAGGCGTCGCCAGTTGGCCAGGCTAGTGAGACGACAACATCCTGCAGCTAATAGGCCCAATCCAATACACGTATGTGCGTAGTACGTGATTTCCTACTTCCTCGTCGCGGTCAATTCATAAATATGGATGGATGGCAGTCTTCAGGCCCGGCTTTCTTCTCACTCTCCTTCTCCTGCACCTCCTCCTCTTCCCTTCCGAGTCCCCCAAGCCGCTCTTCTTCCTCCAGAATGGGAGCCACCGGAAGCTGGTGCTCCCTTTCCACTTCCTGCAGCGGAAGCACTTGAGGATTGGATTTTTCGGGAAGCAGACAGTACAGATTTCGTGTGCAAGTCATTGGCCCTGGCTTAGGATTAAATTTCAACCCCAAAGATAGTGTCCCAGGGCCAGGGCATCTTGCAGATACCCAGGCATTTGTATCTTGTATCTGTCTTGTACAGTATTTTTTCCTTTCTTTTTATTTTTTCGAAATTTGAACAGCTGCAGACTGTGGAACTGCAGCAACCCCTGTGCGATCGAAAATGTTGAAAACTACCCTCGAAAAACGGGGACAGACGCTTTGCGCTCTTTAGGGGTTGTTTTACTACCTGTTCCCGTCGTACAGCTGCTTTCTTCTGACCTTCCTATTTCTTCCCCGGCATACAAAGACCAAGCCATAGGGAATCAAGAAAAAGGGAAAAAGGACAGCTGCCACATGCCGCTCCAAAGCAAACACATTGATCTCCAGTGCCACGCGCCACATATCAACATGGTAATCACCATCAACATCGACCTCATCTGCTGCAGGTCCTTCGCCATGGGTTTCTTTCTTATAAACTGGGCTTATGCTTTTTCATCGCAACTGTTGGCATGCCGCCGGAATCGTCTGATGTTGGGCATTCCAGCGGCCTGAGCAGAAACCTGTCGCCATCCTAAGACTCCTCCTTGAGTAATTATTTATAGGGCCATATGGATTGGTTATAGGCTTTTTTCATTGTACCGTCTCATGCGGTAATTGTCAGCAGCTGCTGATGTATGTGGATTTGCAAGGTGCAATAATTATGCCAATTTCGGGAATATATTTTAAGGATTCCCCAAGACTTTGTCTGTCATCGAAGTGCTTCTTTAAATAATTGCAAGGAATTTACAAAAAGCCGGGTTGCCTTAAATGTTTTATAAACTGTTGTACATTTACCAAGAATAGAAACAGTTAGTGTAAAACAAACCAAATACATTTAAACAATCTTCAAGAACCGCCTAACCTATACCAATATTTTCTTTTTAATTATTTTACTTCACACGCTTGTGTCTTTGATTTTCCAAGAAAAAGGGCCAGCAGCTGACGATTACCATGGTAAATCCTTTAGCCTGTTGATCGATTTTGTCAGGGCATTTTCAGAATACAGCGGATCCCCAGAAATTGAATAGTTCAATAGTCTTCCATCCAGTCACGTGCCTTATGCTTGAAAACCAACTAAATTTGGGTCTTGGGATGGGGGTTATTGACTCACCCAGGAAGATCATTTCGGGCTTCTGCGTAATTCGATCGCTAGCACATGGTTGAAAATTCGGCTACCTGGAGCTACACATAGATATTTCATTCGAGATGCGTAATCCGATACGGGGTAGCTGGCGTTGAGATTTTAAAACAATGTGGCATAAGATGTAACTAATAGATAAATGTATTGTGGGAGTTCGGTCATTTTGTTGAACGCGATGTATTATGTGACTTGGAAAATGTTTGAGGAATTGTACAGAAAACTTATATATAATCTGTGCAATTTAATAGGGGGTTTGTGAGAACATTCGAATTAAAATCACAACTAACTAAAATATTTTCCTTTACCATTTTAGTTCGCCGCTCGCCTTCTTCCTGTCCTGGTCCCAACAACCTGCCCCCGCTGCAATTCCACACCGTTCATGGCGACAACATCCGGATTTCGAGGGACGGAACCCTGGCTCGTCGCTTCGAGAGCTTCTGCCGAGCGATCACCTTCTCCGCCCGTCCGGTTCGCATCAACGAACGGATCTGCGTGAAGTTCGCGGAGATCTCGAACAACTGGAATGGCGGCATTCGCTTCGGTTTCACCAGCAACGATCCTGTTACGCTGGAGGGGACGCTGCCCAAGTACGCCTGCCCGGATTTGACCAACAGGCCTGGCTTCTGGGCCAAGGCTCTGCATGAGCAGTACTGCGAGAAGGACAACATCCTCTACTACTATGTCAATGGAGCTGGCGATGTGATATATGGAATCAACAACGAGGAGAAGGGTGTGATACTGTCGGGCATCGATACGAGGAGTCTGCTGTGGACGGTGATCGATATTTATGGCAATTGCACGGGCATTGAGTTCCTGGATTCCCGCATTTACATGTACCAGCAGCAGCCAGCGGCGATGCCAATGGCCGCAGTGCCCGCCCAACAACAGCAGATGGCCCAGCCGACTGCTAACGCCTCCTCAGCCCTGAATCCCCATCACCCACATCAGCAGTCGAGGAGATCCCTGCCAGGACACACGGGGGCCATCGAGCACGACCTGGAGCGCCATGTGATGCCGTCACTGCAGTCGCTGCACCTGGCGGGAAACGGTGGAAGCGTGGCCAGTGTGGAGCAGGCGGCCATAGCCCACGACCTGGCCAACGGACTGCCTCCCCTGCGGTACAATGCCAATGGCCGACTGATCCCCGTACCCTTCCACAACACCAAGGGCCGGAATGTGCGACTCTCTCAGGATCGCTTTGTGGCTTCCCGCACGGAATCGGACTTTTGCCAGGGCTATGTGTTCACTGCCCGACCCATTCGCATTGGCGAGAAGCTGATCGTGCAGGTCTTGAAAACGGAGCAGATGTACGTGGGTGCCTTGGCCCTGGGCCTGACCTCTTGCAATCCTGCCATGCTGCAGCCCAACGATCTGCCCAATGACTCGGATTTCCTACTGGATCGCCCCGAATACTGGGTGGTTAGCAAGGATATAGCGGCTGCTCCTCAGCGCGGCGATGAGATTGCCTTCTTTGTGGCGCCCAACGGCGAGGTGAGCATCAGCAAGAACAACGGACCCGCTGTGGTGGTGATGCATGTGGATCAGTCCCTCCAGCTGTGGGCCTTCCTGGATGTCTACGGCTCGACTCAGTCGCTGAGGATGTTCCGCCAGCAGCTGCCCAACATGGTGGCGTATCCGTCGCAGCCACAGGTGAATGTGAATGCCAGCAGCTCGTCCGCCTGCAACGCTGCCTCCACGTCCCGCATGCTGCCCATGACCGAGTCGATGAGCAGTCTGAATGCCGGAGCCACTGCCAAGCTAATGCATCATCCCTCCCAGCTGAGCGTGGCCCAGAGTACGAGCACCCTGGCCTCGGCTGGCGGAGTCAATGGCAGCCGCATGATCAGCATGCCCTCCAACGGAGACATTCTCCAGATCCAGCCGAATGGTGGGGGAACCGTACTGGTGGTGAATCTGCCACCGGCCAGCAGCTCACACGATATCAACGGACAGCTGACGGCCAGGCCCACGGCCACGGTGACCTCCAGCGGTGTCTTGGCCGGAGCCTGCTCCAGCGGCACCCTCATCAGCACAACCAGCAGCCAGTACATTGAGGTGAGATTCTAAACTATGGCCAAAGCCGACTTTATACTAATAGTCACCCCCTTTTTCCATTGCAGCCCATTGCCAATAGCACAAATAATGCGGCCAACAAGTGGAAGGACAGCCTGAGCGACCAGCAGAGTACCGATTCGAGTGCCGAGTGCACCATCTGCTACGAGAACCCCATCGACTCGGTGCTGTACATGTGCGGACACATGTGCATGTGCTACGACTGCGCCATCGAGCAGTGGCGGGGAGTGGGCGGCGGTCAGTGCCCACTCTGCCGGGCGGTCATCCGGGACGTCATTCGCACCTACACCACGTAGAAGGGGCGCAGCCGTTTCCTAGCCAAGCAACTTTTACTCGCAATCAAACCTACTAAAGCTACAAATCATACCACACTACACCACACACAAGTTGTTGCATTTTGAACGCAATGGAGCGCAAAGATACTAATATTGGAGAGATAGGCACTATTTTTGCAGACTAAAGATGAGATGAGTTTACACAGCTAGTTTAGGATACGAAACTGTCACCTAATTTATCCCCTACCATCTACATGTATGTTAAAATTTTTTGTGATGTTATAAGTAAGTGCGCCTAAGAGCCAAACACTATGTATTGTTCAATCCAATCGAGATTTCTTCGTTTTTCAATTTTTTTCAAACCTTAAACAACGCACCCAGGCGTGGCGTATACTGTAAAACCAAAGTATTGTATAGGAGTTAATTGTATTTTGAATTTAAATTTGAATTGATTGAAAGTTGTTGCAAATTTACTTAGTTTTTCTCTATGTCTAAATTCCAAACGATGTGCAAAATTAACAAGCAAATATTTATGATTCTTTATTTGGCGAATAATCATTTTGGTGCTAAATGTTTTAAGAGGCAAAATAAAATTGTTAACGAATTTGAAAAGTTATGTTTAAGCTTGCAGCAACTACGAACGACCTTAATTTGGCAGTAAAATAGAAAAAGCAATTATTGACTAATTTCCAACGAGGAAATGGAAAATCGACACAACTCAAATATATCTGCAGCACAAAATATTGAACAAAGATTGATCAGATGAATACTTATGCACGAAAACCAAAATAGAAAATTGCAAAAGCGTGTTAAAATCTAATTTTAGTCTAGCCCTAAGTACTTAAGTTAATTTCTAGTCAACGAATTATGCTGAAGTTTCATCTAGACCGGACTTCATCCAACAAAGACACCACACAGAAGACGTATTAAGCACGCTAAGCAATTTTAATGAAGCCGCATTTTAAATTACACCTAAGTAGTGCACGTATTTTAAAGCAGACTTAATTATATTTAACTATAAACATAGAACAAAAGACTTGTATGTTGTACCAACAGCTTGAATGAAATATTGAAAATGGAACGCCCATCTAAATCAACCATGCAGTTAGAAAATTGCCAATAATTAATTAACAATACCAAGCAGATCAAACATGAAGGACAAGAAAAGCGGATAAAACTTTACCTAAGATTGTATTAAAACTGAAAAAAAATGTAATAAGCAAAGAACACAAAGAAAAATGCGAAATGGAGCGCAAGCTTACTATTTTTGTTATAAGAATGAATCCAGATAGGAGTAAATGAAGACATGTTATTGCCACTACTAATAATTAACTTTTAATTTTTTAAAGAATCATAGTTCGTAAATCTACGATACTGCGCCTAGTTATGACTAAACATTTAAATGTATTTATGAAATTATATTTGATATATGTAAGAAAACGCAATGCTGTAATACCATTAAATACTGACAACAATATCAGAATGGCCGTTGGTTTTATTTTCGGATTTCGGTGTTACCAAGAAAATTAAATGGAATAATATTGGGTTTTTTGCCAAATTTATTTTCCAAATAAATGTTTAAGCAGAAAAACGCATTTATAAATGTTAATGGCATCGTGGCATTTTACATCAAAGTTTGATAAAAAATGTACTTAGCTGCGGATCGGCAAAATTAATTTTGAAGCGAAATCTTGCGAGTTACATATTAGAAAAATGTTGAAATTAAATGGCCAATGGAAACTTTTGACCCGCTATAAAGACAATTGGTACTACTATTTTTCAAAAATGTAACGGTCATCTGGTTTTAAGGATGCCACTTAGTTCATAGCTCCGCCAGGGTCACACTTCGCGCTAGAACTTCACACCTCTACTTTCACACTTCACTACGTTGCTGCTATCTCCCTCTTATACTGACACTTACGTGGCTCTTACGTTTGCCTGACACTTACGTTTACTGTCGCTCGATATATCGATGACAAAATATCACGGTATAAATATTTATTTTTATTCAAAAAATATCGATTTATCATCTACTTCGCGCAGTAAACAGAAATTTTATCGTGTAGGGAAAAGTACTATAAATGGTAAAAGGCGCATAAAACCAGCCCAACAAAAGTGTCTGGATAACCGGAGTATCCGCGCGTCCCCTCCAACTGTAAGTAGGTGGCGAAAAAGCGGGGGAATAGCAGCTTTCTGGGCAGCAAGCAAGTACACACACTCGCACGACGTAGACAAAATACTAACCCCGACCCCTTCCACGCCCCCGCCCCCTTCGATTCCACGAACCTTTTTCCACAGAGCACAGGCGACCCAAATTACGACGAACGTTTTCTAATTACGCATTCCAAGCATGGACGAGGCGAACATACAGGACAAGGAGCGGTTCGCTAGCCGCGAGAACCACTGCGAGATTGAGCGACGTCGCCGCAACAAGATGACGGCCTACATCACCGAGCTCTCGGACATGGTGCCCACATGCAGTGCCCTGGCCCGAAAGCCGGACAAGCTGACCATCCTCCGTATGGCGGTGGCCCACATGAAGGCTCTGCGCGGCACTGGGAACACCAGCAGCGACGGCACCTACAAACCGTCCTTTCTCACCGACCAGGAGCTGAAACACCTCATCCTGGAGGCTGCCGATGGCTTCCTGTTCGTGGTCTCCTGCGATTCGGGCAGGGTCATCTATGTCTCCGACTCGGTGACTCCCGTGCTCAACTACACCCAAAGCGATTGGTACGGCACCAGCCTGTACGAGCACATTCATCCCGATGATCGCGAAAAGATTCGCGAGCAACTGTCCACGCAGGAGTCGCAGAATGCCGGCCGCATCCTGGATCTCAAGTCGGGCACGGTTAAAAAGGAGGGCCACCAGTCCAGCATGCGGCTGAGCATGGGAGCCCGTCGCGGATTCATTTGCCGCATGCGGGTGGGAAATGTGAACCCCGAGTCCATGGTCTCTGGCCATTTGAATCGCCTAAAGCAGCGGAACTCACTGGGACCCTCGCGGGATGGCACCAACTACGCCGTGGTCCACTGCACGGGCTACATCAAGAACTGGCCGCCCACCGATATGTTCCCCAACATGCACATGGAGCGCGACGTGGACGACATGAGCTCGCACTGCTGCCTAGTGGCAATCGGACGACTGCAGGTCACCTCCACGGCGGCCAACGACATGAGTGGTTCGAATAATCAGAGCGAGTTTATCACACGTCACGCCATGGACGGCAAGTTTACGTTTGTGGATCAGCGGGTATTGAACATATTGGGTTATACGCCCACTGAACTGTTGGGCAAGATCTGCTACGATTTCTTTCATCCCGAGGACCAGAGCCACATGAAGGAGAGCTTCGATCAGGTGCTCAAGCAAAAGGGACAGATGTTCTCGCTCTTGTACAGAGCTAGGGCTAAGAACTCCGAGTACGTCTGGCTGCGCACACAGGCATATGCCTTTCTGAATCCCTACACCGACGAGGTGGAGTACATTGTGTGCACCAACAGTTCGGGAAAGACCATGCATGGTGCTCCCTTGGATGCCGCGGCTGCTCATACGCCCGAGCAAGTGCAACAACAACAGCAGCAGGAGCAACATGTTTATGTGCAGGCTGCACCGGGAGTGGACTACGCCCGCCGGGAGCTAACCCCAGTGGGCAGTGCTACCAACGATGGCATGTATCAGACACACATGCTGGCCATGCAGGCTCCGACGCCCCAACAGCAGCAGCAGCAACAACAACAGCAGCAACAGCGCCCTGGATCAGCGCAAACCACACCAGTGGGCTATACCTATGACACCACACATTCACCGTACAGCGCTGGAGGACCCTCGCCGCTGGCCAAGATACCCAAATCGGGCACCTCGCCCACACCGGTGGCACCCAACTCCTGGGCTGCGCTGCGTCCACAGCAACAACAACAGCAGCAGCAGCCGGTGACCGAGGGCTATCAGTACCAGCAGACGAGTCCAGCCAGGTCACCGAGTGGTCCTACCTATACCCAACTGAGTGCCGGAAACGGCAATCGCCAGCAACCGCAGCCAGGAGCATATCAGCCGGGTCCGCCACCACCACCGCCTAATGCACCGGGAATGTGGGATTGGCAGCAGGCTGGAGGACACCCACATCCGCCACATCCAACGGCGCATCCGCACCATCCACACGCTCATCCCGGAGGCCCGGCCGGAGCAGGACAGCCGCAGGGTCAGGAGTTCTCGGATATGCTGCAGATGCTGGACCACAGTGCGCCGACCACGTTTGAGGATCTGAACATCAACATGTTCAGCACGCCGTTTGAGTAATCCCGATCACCTCTCGATTCCCATTTCCCGTCCCCTCTTAATCTGTGTCTCTCTCTTAACCACTTTTCAAGTGCAATCCATCTTACATTGTTGAAATAGTTCAGCCAAACGCATGCAAATTGTAATCTCGTAAATAGCATTTTAAGTACATAGCGGTAGTCACGTACACGACTCTGATATCTTTATTTTTGTGTGCTACGTCTTCACTTCCTCCTCCCGCCTCCATTTAACCCGCTCATTGGCCGTGCAAAAGTATTTACAATTAAAGTCTTACGTTTGTTCAAACGTAAAAGGGAATATACATATACATCGCTGTATAGCCTATGAATTCTAAACTTTCTCATCGATTCTATAGGATTAAGTTCACGTGTGACACGCCTTGTGCAGAGTATTCTTTTGTATTTCTCATCAAGCATTTCAAAGTTCATGCAACGTATACATATATAAATATACAATTCGTAGACTAATATACAACAAATTTATAGTTGTAAGCAACACAAGTGCACCACTTAAACCTTTTCCCGCGAACAATCCATAACATTGACCCAATTTCCCCATATTTTTTGCTCATTTTTCGCCAATGCAATCAAAAGTTATGAGCAATTCATACTATATATACACACAAATGCTTCATGTGCAGCTTTTCTTTTTGTTCTTAATGCAATTTATGCAGCGACAACGAAAACTTTCAAGCTCAATACAGTGGCGCTCAAAATTATATCGCACACACAAAACAAGATCATTTGATTACGACAAGTTCAAACATAAAATTAGTTAATTAAGCTCACGTCAAGAAACAAATTTTAAACAATCTTTTAGTCGCTAAGCCCCAACTTCTGTAATTAAGCCACCACAACGATGACAATGCTTAGAACTTTGGGTATTGAGAACAAATATTTCGGTTTTTAATAAAAATAAACTTAATGTACTACAACTATGGAAGTTTGGGGATCTGTGGTGCTTATCCTTCTGCCGATTTCACCTCGCTGTCACTGCTGCCGCCACTCTGCTGGAGAGCTGTGCTCTTGAAGTCCCCAAACCTGGGCGTCTTAGCTGGACTGTCGACGGTGGAACCATCAGAGGAGGTCCTGCGCTTGCTGCCGCCCCCTGCTTCCTGTTTCTCAATATCGCTGGGATCACTCTTTTCTTGTTCTTCCCGCTTCTTGCGGACATTCAGCCAGGCCATCATCGTTTTGTTCATCGGTGGTTTTGCAGGTTTGGCGGCCAACTCGATGGGCTTGTTGCACTCTTCGCTTTTGTTCCGCGAATTGTTCACCACCTTGGCCACTCGATGCCACTTGAGCTCGGTGGCCGGACGCAAAGTGGCCAAGGCCTCAGCATCGCTTACTCGCTTAAAGTCCAGCCAATCCTAGGAGATAAGAATTAAATTTAAATTATTGTTGGATCACAGAAGGGATCTTGGACTCACATTCATCTGCTGCTCGGTTTCGAGGATCGCGGGCATGCGGTAGTGCATCCAGGACATGATTTTGCTGGACTGGAAGGTGATGATGCTGTAGCTGTACATTTTGTCGCCGCTCTCGTCCTCCCAGACGTCAAAGAGGCCGGCCATCCGCAACAGCTTCACATCCTGGGGCGACCAGGTGCTCTTGTCGTAGATCACGGCGTCGCCCGCCTGAGGTACAAATACCAGGTAAGCCTCTCGCTCTGAAGGCTTCTTTGCCGGACCAGCCGTCTGCCACTCGTAGAATCCCTCGCAGATAACCACACAGCGCTGGCCACGTTTGAAGGGACCTCGATAGAGTTTGGAGTCCATCAGGTGCTCTAGCCGGCAATTGTTGGTTGTGAGACCGTGTCGCCGGTAGTCGCCCTTGTGCCAGAAGGGAATCATGCCCCACATCATGGGCATGACCACGCGGGCGCATCTCTGATCCTCGGAATCCGAGAAGTGAGCTGCGGACACTATTACGGGTGTAATGTCGGTGGGCGCTATGTTATAGGAGGCCTGATAGCGCCTTCCCAGGTTGAATTCCGCCCGCCACTCGGGAGTCTCCAGGTCAGACCCTTCCTCATCCTTAACTTTATCATCGTCTTTGGATTCCGGCTCCTTTTTTATGGTTTTCTTGGGATATTTACAGGCACACAAAACTTCATCCGGATCTAGGGTTCTAAAAAGGCGGTTAATATTGTTTTAAATAGTATAACCAATCTACATACAGGCAAGTGCGGCCACACATTGGTAAAAGAAATAAATAATTAATTTTTAAGCGATAAGTGTAAACAAATGAATATTTTTTGGTTTTTAAATCATTACCAGGGATGGAATAACAGGTGTCTGCTGGGACTATCGATAAGTTAGCGAGGACACCCTCCTCCATTCGCGTGGGACCGTACCGTTAGACTAAAATGCCGAAAACCTTGTGTACTAAATATACCAGAGTATTAAGAGTTTATTTCCATCTGGTCACACCAAGTCCCATCGCAAAAAATCAAAACAGCTCCGTATTTTTCTGCCAATTTTAAGGTAACCAAAGCAAAATGGGCGAACGCTACAACATCCACAGTCAGCTGGAGCATCTGCAGAGCAAGTACATCGGCACAGGACACGCGGATACCACCAAGTTCGAGTGGCTAACCAACCAACACCGCGACTCTTTGGCCAGCTACATGGGACACTACGATATTCTCAACTACTTTGCCATTGCGGAAAACGAATCGAAGGCCCGAGTGCGCTTCAATCTGATGGAGAGGATGCTACAGCCATGCGGACCACCGCCAGAAAAGCAAGAAGACTAAGCAATCCCAATTTAAAAACATTAAAAAAATTTATAAACAAGAAAACGGCATTTACCAGGGGTGGATTTTTCGATATTTTGCCAAACATCGATATCAATAAAAACATCAGGAGACATCGAGAAGTATCGTTTGTTAGGCATCACTAAGAAAGAGCTTTTCACTCGATATAATAACTTATTTTCGTTTCAATTGTTAATTTTCGAGTGCTAGTTGCTTTAAAGTATCCGTAAAATAGCCAATGCCGCACCAAAGCAAAGTACGTTGCCGTGTTTTCCCCCACAAACCAACCCAACCCAAAATAACCCACTAAAACCCGCACGAAAATGCTGTTCGAGAAAACGGTAAAACTGCAATACAGCAGCAGCCACAACAACAATAACACGTCGGGAGCATCTTGTGCGAAAATTCGCGGCGAACAAAAGAGAGATCCCAGGCGCAATTGGCAATTGCGTAGAACACACATATAGGTGTCTGTGCCCGTAGACACACGGCACACCAGTGCAAGTGACTGTGTGTATTGGTCAAGATGAGTGCACGAAAATTGCGCGCCGATGAATGATGTGCCTAAAAACAAAAAAACAAGAGCAAAAGGCCAGCAGGGCGACGCATTAGCTTATAAATAGTGCTGAACCAAAGCAGGCCTACTGTTATTTCCCAGCTGCCCAATCAGCCTGTCTGCCTCTGCCCAAAGTTCTTGCAAAAGCTCATTTTTCGCTAGCAGACCCAGACCGTGCCTATTGGCATGGCCGCAACTGTGGCCTGGCACTACGGGGTTGCCAGACGTGCGCGAGAAAAAGCGTAATTCACCAACTGAGTGCTCATGGCATGATTAACGAAAAGTCTGCATATTTCCCCCGTGTGTGTGGCTGCAAATGTTTATAAACAATAGCTGTAATAACAATAAGCAACAATAATCAGTATATGCGAGCTGGCCCCAGTGAATACGGCAACACTCGCGCATATCTGCGCTTTGCTTTTTGGGGAGCACAGGGCAGGCGAAGGCGTCGAGAGCGGGGTGAGGAGGCAGCGACGGGGGCATAAAAAGCCCACGACATCGTCGAGTTGAAAATTTTCGCGAAACCGAAAAAGTTAAAAATAAATGTTTACTGTGCAGCGGCAACGCGGCTGAGGGGAAAATCGCAATTAACCCCTCGGCGCCCCCGAACACCCTAGTGTTAAATGTAATTTTTCGATGGCTCGCGCTCGATTGTATTGAATAATTCGTTGCCTCATTGTATGGGGAGGGGGTGAGGCGGTGGCGGTGGCGGGGTGAAAGGGAGCCCCTCTTTTTCGTGTGCCTCTCTCCCCACCGCCTTTCGCAAGGCAAACGGAACGGCGCAAAGAAAGAACCGTAATCGTGGGCAATAGAAACGAAGAGAAGCGAAGGGAAAGCAAAAGAAATGCCATGTCCTTCTCCTTTCCCCCACATTGTTTGTCCTGGAATTCGCGATTAGTCTTCCAGTTCCTCATTCCAGTTATTAAGTTTAAATCCTGGAAGGTGATTTCTGGACCTTTATTCTAAAAATCCTACGACTCCTTTGTTCCAGCTCCTCCGAATCTAAAACCAACTCCTGGAATCCTTCGAATCCGAAGACTGCACGAAACCCACATAGAATCCGCACATAGCTCGAACTAGGAAGCAAGTGAATCATCTGCGGGCGCCGCTCTCCTGATCGCTTGGAAGTGGAAGCGAAGCCTACTGCCGCTGCTGAATAATGAGTCGACATGAAGGTGGGTCCCTGAAGCAACGCCAACCTGGATAACCCCTAATTCCAGCGCCCTATAATCCCAACCAGGTGTCAGCTGCGATTCATGTCTCAAAAGCAATTTCAACGGACGGCGCTACAAGTGCTTGATCTGCTATGACTACGACCTGTGCGCCGATTGCTACGAGGATGGCGTCACCTCCACGCGCCACCTGGTCGAGCATCCCATGCAGTGCATCCTCACCCGCTCCGACCTCGAGCTGTACTTCGGCGGCGAGATGCTAACCTCGGACCAGCCGCAGAGCTTCACCTGTCCCTATTGCAAGAAGATGGGCTTCAGCGACGCCACCCTGCTGGAGCACGTCTCCGCCGAGCACACGGAGACCAGTCTGGAGGTGGTCTGTCCGGTCTGTGCCGGTCTGCCTGGCGGCGAGCCGAATCTAGTCACAGATGACTTTGCCGGTCACCTCACCCTGGAGCATCGCCAGGGGCCGCGCGAGCTGATTTCCTTTCTGATATCCTTTTTCAAACAAAAACAATACATATTATTTGGGTATAGTGCCCAGCTGCATCTCTAGGAACAAGGTCTCAGGGTATTTTTTTGAAAGAACTGCTGTAATATACAAAATTACTTATAACTTATTTGGATATATTTAATTATAGTACATTTTTGACAAATACTATAGAATCCCATTTCAACACCTATAATTTTGTATTATAAAATTGCAAGTTCAAAATGTAGACTGTTTTTTTGAAATTCATTATGAGTCATGCTATTACATGATTAGCGCTTACACACAGAGCTCCCCATTTATAAACTCTAAGAGAAAGATCAAATAGTTTAGGACCCGAGAAATTTTGAATTACACACAGACAATGTGTTCTGACTCTGAAAGTGAAAACTTCATTATTTATGAGTTGCTGTTTAAAAAATAAAATTCAATATTTGGCAATTAAATCAATCAATCAATCAAATGGCCACCATAAAATACAGCTGAGACAGAGCCTGAGCTTGATTATTTTTGTTTACTTTCAGTTAAGAAAAATAATTAAGAAAAATTATGATCTGCTTGCACACAATAGTATAGAACTTTGAAATTGTACAAAGCAACTATTTTGCCTGATGCTTCGAATAACAAGCAGGTAGAAGCGGTTTGATTCAGTTTGAGTTGGTTTAATAGTTTGACTAGAATTTTGTAGAAATCTCTGTTTATTTATTAAGTCTAAGTTTTATTGCGCTAATAAACAGCCTCAGATTTTATTGGCTTGTCCGCAACGAGGCATTTAAGTATCCATACTCAATTTTACGCTAGCTACACAGCCAAACCTTGAACAATTTGCGATGCAGCTAAAGGCATTTAATTTGTAAAATATATCATCTAATTATAAGATAACATTTGTAAATGCAAACCCATGGTTGCCTTAACCTGTAGACAATACGACGAGCCCTCGGCCATCCGTCATGGCGGTGGAGTACGTCGCATCCCAGGACGCACCCTCGGCGGACCGCGGACGCGTCGCTCCAACATGCACTTCAGCTCGTCGAGCGGTCTGTCGGCCTTGTCGCCCTCGGGACGGGAATCGGTGGATCCCATCGCGGAACTGCTGTCGCAGCTTTCAGGAGTGCGGAGGGGCGGACCGCCCACATCGCAGCTGCAGCAGCTACAGATGCAGATGCAGTTGGATCGCCAGCAGGTGACGGTAAGGGAGGGTCCTCCGCCCCATATATCCATTATATTTGTGTGTATAAGGAAACTGCGACTTTCGTTCGTTTTGCTTTTGCGCTTGCATTATTTTAGGCATCGCGCCAAATCGATCGGCTGCCAAGGCGTGCGCATCCCATAGTCTCAACATCGAACTCGAATGCCGCCATGGCCGAGGTGATCAGCGGAGGAGCAGGCGGCAGTGGCGCAGTTGGAAGCGGCAGTGGCGGAGGCAGTGGGGGCACGGCACCGCCCAACCTGCGCACCACCGAGTGGCCGGTGACAGCCAGCTTCTCGACATCGGCCAGCAATCATTCGCAGACTCAGTCGAGTCTGGCCGCCAACAGCCTCAATGCCAGAGAAGTAGTTCATCCCGCTGGCCAGTATACCCTGTGGCCAAATGTCCACTAATCCCCCATGTCTTGTTCTGCAGGCGATCGGTACGAGCAGCAGTGCAGCCAGTAATGCCCTGGGCATCAGTGTGGGAGTCGGCGGAACGGCCAACGGCAACGGCGGAGCAGGTTCATCCGGAGTGGGAGCTGGAGCTGGAGGAGCCGGCCAGGCGGTTGGTCAGGGTGCAGCGGCAGCTGGCGAGTCACTATTGCTGGCCCAGTTCATGCAGCCCACCCTTAGCGAGGCCGAGTGGGCGATGGTGGAGAGCATGCGAGCAGATCGGTGAGTGTTCCCATCTGGCAGAATTTCTCGCGATGTTCCTCTGAAATGTGTTTGTTTTTATAAGATTTAATACTAGGTATTTGAAAACATTTTGTAAATCTACCATGTCTTTGGAGGTTTTCGAGAAACCACACTATGACCTGTCCCTCTATCTCAACTAATCTGAATTCTTCTCACTTTAGCTCCATGTTTGTACAGTCGCTGATGCTATCGATGCTCTGCAACGAGGCGCTGGACTTGAATGCCTCCGAGGAGAGCCTGGTCAAGAGTGATAATGTAAATAAGGGGCAACAGCAGCAGCAGGAGGACGCCGAGGCCGAGGCGCAGGCGGAGACGTTGCTAAACAACAATGCCGATGCGGAGCAGCAACAGCCACAGCCGGTGATGGTGCGACAGGTGAATCAAATGCAACAAACCTCGCCGGAGGATTTTGTATGCGATGAGTATCGCTATAAAAACAAAAAGGCCAACACAACACAAACGAGCGGCACAGGAAGCGGTGGAGGAGGAGGAGGAGTAGGTGGTGTAGGCGGAGGTTTGGGGGGAGCAGGAGCCACTGCAGCCCCAGGTGGGGGTGCTGGTGTAGCTGGCAGTAAGCCAACAGCTGACAGAGGCATCGAGAGGCGGGGCGGTCGTCCACCGCCCGCGGAGATGGCCACGGGCTCGCAGCAGCCACAGCAGCAGCAGCAGTCCACGGCCAATCCGGCGGCGTCCCAGCAGAAATACAAACAGAGCGCTAATGCAGCGGCGGCGGCGGCAAACACAAATCAAATTCCCGACACTAGGTAGTGCCTCTTATGAAGATCACCACGAATTGCATCAACAAGAAGAGTAACAACAACCACACCCAATGTAGCTGCAGCAGCCACAAAAATCTATCACCACCACAAAACACCGCAACAGCAAAGGAATCAGCAACAGAATCCGAAGCAACAGCAGATGGAACTACAACCAACACAGCCGTTAAATTAACAACCGGAGTGGGGGATAGCTGCTGCTCTGGAGGAATCCGATTCGTCTTAAGCAGTTGCTGACGCATCCGCCGCAGCAATTTCGTCAAAAGGAAAACTATATTATGTATCGTTTATTAAATATATTAAAATTTATATAATTATAAAAAGATGAAAAGATGTGCAGCAAGAAAAATTATTGTAATCATTGAATTAATTATAATTTAAAGAAACCACAACTCGTTGTCGACTGTGCTTTGGCTTTATTCGATACACAATTCTCAGCGTAAGGATATGGAAGCTTAAGTTTTAAAATTATAAAATTCATTAAAGGAATTATTCGGGATATGTGTTTAAAATTAATATTCGAATGAAAGACTTCGATTGCGTTTTCTAGTAAAATTGCTGAGATTCCTCTATAAGCAACATGCTTCTCCTGAGATTTTTAGTTTGCTAGCTTATACATATAAACCTAAAATACTAAATAGCTGTAATACTAATCCATTAAACCGCCTCACAATTCAAATTTTGCGACATCCAAGGCTGGCAGACTGTCCAGATCATACGCACTTTGGACTCCTCTTGGCCTAAGGCAGAATAATTGCTCCACAACTTTCTTAATCTGCTGCTCCGAGCAATAGGGATTGACCATGACAATGGAGTGGGCCAGCATCTTGGCAAGTTTCTTGAACAGAAATCTGTTGGCGATAAGACCCTCCTCTAAGGGACTCATCAAATGTCGCACAATCCACGGTCGAATACGAAGCACGCAGCTGGCCAGCAGTACTTCGTCCACCAAATCGATTGGTGGACTGGATATTTGAGTGGCGAACTCATCTTCGCTATCCTCGCCAAAAAACAGGTGGAACTTGTACCTGAGGCGATCCTCACAACGCCAATCTGCCTCCAGCAAGCGAACCAAACAGGCATTGAGTCGCCTCCTCTGCGCGTAGAGCTCGCAGGGCCAACGACTCTGGCGAAGATCCACTTCGCTGTGATGTACGATTGTCGATGTTACGGTTGGGGATGTGGGCGGGTCTTCCATCTTTTCCGGCAGCTCGGCGTTTTCGATCTCATCCAGTATGGCCGAGATTTGCGGATCGTCGGTCACAGCAGTGGGCTCGATGCCAAAGATGTCATTTAAATCGGTGGGCTCATCGCCGAACAACATGGCCAGCTCCTGGGCCACTGCATCTTCGGTTTCGGAGAAGGGTGATTCATGGTTAGCCTGTGGCTTGTGCTCAGGACTTTGGTTCTTTCTCCGGCAACGTCGACAAAGCGTCTCCTTCTGAACTTCCGCCTCTTCGAGGCTGGCCTGAAACATATCGATTTTCCGCCGTAGCTCATAGCTACCATCATAAGCCACTTCGGCAGGAGAAACGTGACCATTCTGGGCCTCTATGGCAATTGTTTGTGTGGCCTTATCCACCAAGAGGTAACCTGTTTTAATGGGTACCACCTCGTCTTCAGCTAAAAGCTGCATTTGGTCGAAGAGAGTGTTGGCCAGGCGGCACTCCTGTGTGTTCCTCCGCACCGCAGCAATCTGTGGGTATAAATATAGGATAAACATGACCAATACAGCTCACAGATCCATATACCGTCTTGACCATGGCTCTCTGATAGATCTGAGCAGCCATGCATGCCTTTTTCGCCTTGTCCTCCAGTTGCTCCAAGCTCGCAGGAATGCAGGCCCAAGCCGTGGGCTTGTGGCGATTCCGGGATTGGTTGGCCCAGGCGCAGACGTTCTCCTGCAGCTGACGTTCCAAATAGCGCACATACTGCTGGCGAACCTACACGGTATCGTAAATAAATAAAACATAGCTTAGCCGAAATCCTCCCCTAACATTAACTTTTCTGCCAATGGCATACCACTTCTGTGAGGACCACAAAATCATTATTTCCTTCGTGTAGCATGCTTATCTTGTCGTCTAGGGTTTATTGTCTTCGCTTTAATTGACTATGTTCATTTTGGCGCTGATTTTAAACGGCTAAGCCGGGTTTTACGTCAAATTGGAATTTAAACAATTTGCCAACGTTGCCACCTGGTACAGAACAGATGCTGCAGGAAATAGTGTGACCAGAACGGTGCACTGCCTAAACTAACCAAGATCCGTTTTCTCGTCCTAATGTTAAACTGCAAGTAGGTTTTAAACTTTACATTTTTTTAGTCTTTTAGGTTTAAAACCTAATTTTATAAAAATTGCCCTTCTTCACAAATTATTTTCAAACACAAAGACAAGTTTTATAATGATTAAATTTTTAAAATGACGGAGGCATAAGCAAACTGTATAATCTATCTATCCTTTTTAGCTTCTTATCCGAAATACTAAATTAAAAAAAACTCATTTCGTTTAATGCCTTGACGACTTGTATATAAGTTAGAGGAGATGGTTATTTTACAAATTCATTAAAAGAATCTTCTTTAGAGGTCAGTTCCACTATATACAAATAACGCAATTCATAGTAGTTGATTTTTGCAGAGCCAACGGAATCATACTTTCCGTGTTGTTTATTACAAATCGTTATTTTGAACAACAACAAAATTAAGCGTGAGGAGAAACTAGTATAATATGAATAATTATGTTTTAGGGCTAAACTTCTAAAGCCGCTGCCAATATTTGGCTTAATTTTGAATATCAATCGATCTTCGTTACACTTCGATTCACTGCCTCATTCCCAGCTAGTCCAGAAACATGTTGTCATCGTCAAAGGTGAAGACGTTGTTGCGTGCTGGCTGGGCGGGATTAGCGGCATCGGCTCGCGCTTGGCTACTGTCCGCCGTGGTCTGTCTGCCGGTGTTATTGGCCGGCAATGGATTGTCCGTTCCTGTGGCGGTGCTGGCCGAGCTCCTGGCGGAATTGGTGCCATCGGCCCCCATCTCTGGGCCAAATCCATCGAGCATTACGAACTCGTCGTCGGCCTCGCTGCCATCGTCCGCAAGTGACTTTCGGCAAATGGGACAGGTGCTGTGCAGACTGAGCCATGGCACGATGCAGTTCTCATGGTACAGGTGCGAGCAGGGCAGCTTGCGTACCGTCTCGTCTATCTTGAAGTCATCCCAGCAGATGGAGCACTGAATCTTCCGATCCACCTCCTCGGCACTGATCTGCACATTTGGTATCTCGTTAATACGCTGTTCCGACAACGGCGGCGGTCCTGAGGTCTCCATCTGGTTGAGCATTTGGGTGACAATTGTGTCCAGTCCCTCGCGGCCCCACGCGTAATCTCCGGGGTTGCCCATGAAGAACATATGCGAATTGCCGCTACCACCGACTCCTCCTCCACCTGGTCCGGTTACTATTTCTGCCGTGGCTCCGGCCAGTGGCAGGCTCTGCAGAAAATCAAAGAGCACATTGTCCAGTCTGTCCAGATTGGCCGGACGCACACGTCCGCCGGCGGTGAGGCCGCCACCAGAGCCACTGCCCGAGGGTCCGCCGAAGCCGCCCAGGTGCAGAACATTGCTGTGTCGCCTGTTCGGCTCGATGGTGATCTCCAAATTGGGCACATTCCGCATGTTCAGCAGCGAAACAATATCGTTGCGCAGCGATTCCACATTCACCTGAGATCCGCCCGAGGAGCTGCCCCTGCTCAGTGTGTCATGGGAGCCGGAGGAGCCACTACCACTGCCACTGCTTCCGGATCTAGCGCCGCTAGAGGCCCCAGCAGCCGGAGTAGCCATCTCCGGTGCATTCGCCGGCAACTCCTCCACGAAACCATTGGCGCACAGCGGGCAGGTGAAATCCGAGTTGGGAATGTTGATCTCCACGTTGCACATGTGGCAGAAGAAGCGCTTGGACTCCGCGGACCGGTCCTCCACCACCATTGCCTCGGCCATCCTGCGGCAGCTCCTTTATTTCCTGGCAACGACTCGGCTGGCGATTGTGCAAGATTGTCGCCTTCTGGGTGTTGTTGCTCGCCGGCGGCTCTAGACGTTGCTTTACACAGAGGAGGACGTGGTACGCACACCTGTCTCCACGCCGGTCATTGGGTTCGTACAAAACTATTGGGAATTTTAGTCAGAGAACTTAATTTTTCTATAAATAAGGCCCTTTTAAAGTGGCCTTTGGCGTAGAAGACGCGAAATCCCATCGATGGGCAAGAAATGGCTGTTATCGATGGTGCTGCCAGCTATAGACCGGTAAAGTAGCTAAATATAGCTATGTTTTAGCATTGAAGTAGCTGATGAGTAATATTTCGATATTTATATTGCACAGATTATAATTAAATTATACTTAAAACTACTTAATTTAGAAGATAATTAATAAAATAACGTTGACTTGAAAAAGTGGCTTAAGTTGGCTTCAAAATAGCCAACTGGATTTCACATCTCTTCAGTAGGCGTTGCCAGACCAGTCCGAATCTGTCAGTCAATTTTAGCCAATTATACACTTAAAGTCCGGCAACGCGGGGCAGAAACAAAAAGTCATCTTCCCAGGCGGCGTTTAGCATTTTGCAAAATTTATATTTTCCTGCTGATTAAATTGCGCTGAGCGAGCAGCACCGCCACCATGTCGATTCTAGCCTACAACGGAGGATGCGTAGTGGCCATGCGCGGCAAGGACTGCGTGGCCATCGCCACGGATCACCGTTTCGGTATCCAGGCTCAGACGATCTCCACGGACTTCAAGAAGGTGTTCCACATTGGCCCGCGCATGTTCCTCGGACTCACCGGTCTGCAGACCGACATCCTGACTGTCCGCGATCGCCTGATGTTCCGCAAGAACCTGTACGAGACGCGCGAGAACCGAGAGATGTGCCCAAAGCCCTTCTCCGCCATGATGTCCAGCTTCCTGTACGAGCACCGCTTCGGCCCGTACTTCATTGAGCCTGTGGTGGCCGGTCTGGACCCCAAGACCATGGAGCCCTTCATCTGCAACATGGATCTGATCGGCTGCCCCAACGCACCCGACGACTTCGTGGTGGCCGGCACCTGTGCGGAGCAGCTGTACGGCATGTGCGAGACCCTGTGGAAACCCGATCTGGAGCCGGACCAGCTTTTCGAGGTCATCGCCCAGTCCATTGTGAACGCCTTCGATCGCGACGCCATGAGCGGTTGGGGCGCCACGGTCTACATCATCGAGAAGGACAAGATCACGGAGCGCACGCTGAAGACCCGCATGGACTAGATGATTTTAAGAGTTCCCTTGGTGATTTTGTATACAACATTAACCGAAATACACATACAAATAAAATTTGTTTAGGTACAAAATTGGCGTGTTTCTTTTGTATGAAAAAACTATTCAAAACAATTTATTGTAACATTTGTTTACTTTTAATATAGATATATCGAAAATTGAAGGGCACAATGAGTTCGTAAAGTACACAATCTGCATTTAATGATGGCTTATTGCTCATCCGTCCACTCAATGGACTTCTTGGCCAACAACATGGCAGCCTCCTCGGTTTTTGCACCACCGATAAACCCGTTGTGGTGCACAAAGACGAGATCTTTGATACCCGCCTTCTGACTCAGTTCATCGTCTCTTAATCCTCGCCAGGGGGTGGGCAGGAACTTGCGGCCCAGGAAGCTGCTGGGCGTCACTGGGACTCCGGCCACCCGCCAGCTGTTACCGTCGTTAAAGACGATCAGCTTGGGCACTCCTTCCACCTTGTACTCCTTCTCCAAATCAGCCAGGTGAGCCTTCCAGGGGCAGAATGTCTTCAACACGAGAATCTCGCCAGTAGGATGGACGCTTTTAGCCTGTTCCAAAGCCTCTCGCACGTGATCCCTGGCAGCAATCCAAGAGCAGGCCACCTCCACAACGTTTTGCACAAACTCCTGGCCAGCAGTTTCCATTGCCAGTCGGAATCGGTCTTCAATGTCGACGCCAGTTTCCTGCCAGGAGGGATTCAGCTTGCCAATGCGGGCGGATAGATGGCTGGAGATTTTGTAGATGGGCTCGCCGCCCTCAAACATGGGCACTCCATTGTCGATGGCGTCCAGTTCGCTAATAAAGTTCCTGTAGATCTGGACGAAGGCCAGTTGTAGGTTTTCCGGCGAGAGTTGGATACCCTTTTCCCGCTGCAGAATGCTCTGGATGACACGCTCGCCGTAGTGGCTGTAAACCAGGCCAGCGCTGCTTAGCCTGAAGAGGATTACCATTAGTTTAGATGAGTTCTTTGAACGTACACTAAAAAACTCACCTGATAACGTTGAAATCTTCACTCACTTCCGGGCGAATGGACTTGAAAGTTTCCCTGAAGGTTTGCTGATGGTGATCGTACCATTTCTTGGCAGGATCATAAACACCACCCACATCCACGATGATGTCGCATTTTTCCTGCAAGGCCTTGTCGTCCCGGCTTCGGAAAATCTCAGCATTTTTAAACTCCTCCAGTTGCTTGAGCATGAAACATGCGACTACCTCATCGCAGTGAAATGTACCGTTGTGAGTGCCGATCCACAGGGGGGAACGTTTTGGTGGGGTGCCGCCAGTCATTATAGATAGTGTTCCTGAACCAAAGAGTGCAGTTTAGTTTAGGTATTTCAATAAAATAAAGATTTCACCAAAAACTTACGAAAACGCGGTAACAGTCGGAACATTAGTGATGGACCCTAGCTCGATTTACTTTCGATAGCTCAGGGCTGGAATGGCTTTTGGTATGGCAGCTCTATCGTTTCAAACCCAAAATGTAGTGTGGCAACACCAGTAACGGTTTTTTAAATCGGCCACAATTTAAAATCATTGAATTAATTAATCTTAATCCTTAGGTCGACTATTGTTTAATTTCTCTTTTCAAATACATTTCAATCTTTTTAAATCTGTACCAAGCACTGCCAGCTCAATAAAAATTATCTTCTTACCACTCGTTTGCATGGGCATTCGTGTTGATTCAGTATATTAGCGTTAATTTGCTAATTTGTTAGACAACAACTTATACAGACCACATCGATTTTTGGGCTGTTTATTAGTAAATTATTGGGTGAAAATTTCAGTAAGCCTTTGCCTCTCAAGACCCACGCATGGATACATTGGATACACCGATCTAAGAACCAAGGATTTTCCAATATGGCTGAAGCCCGTTTGCGCCGAAACATAAGTCGGCAAGTACCCGCCATGTAAGAGTGATGAGTAAACAAGATCATTTAAAAGTGCTCGGCAATCGGAATGATTAAAAACCCATTATTGACCCACTGCGTGATTTTGCTGCTTATATAACCGGCTGATGCCTTAAGTTATTCAAATTTCACATTTCCGTTAATTGGAACTGACGAACAATAATTAAAACCAAAATAGTAGTCTGTGTGTGTGCGTAAAAAAAACATAAATCACTACCGACTACAATGATCACGTGTGTGAGCGCACAAAAATCGTTTACATTAAATTGTTGCACAGGCATTTTCCCTGTTTTCAGCATCCCACGACCTTCCAAAAGGTGCTAAAGCTCGGAAATTGTGTGGAAAAGGAAGCAGCGTGTTAAAAAACCTGTTTCCAAACACTTCTCCAATCGAAATGCGAAACGCAGTGCAAACTAAAGTGCAATTTACTCCGAGACAAACGTCACCTATGTGTACCCCATATAGGGGTTTTCGGGGGGATTACGGTAGTACAAATCGATGCAGACACGCTTATCACAATGCGGACTCGTCTCGACCCCAGATTCTTTCAATTAAGCTTATCATTCCGCAATTAGAAGTTCATTGCCACTGAGCGAAAAATGAGCTTGTTTTCACAATTACCTTAGTAATTATATTTTCACGCCCGTGAACAAATATGAAAATTTCACAGGCAAACTTAAACACCTTCAGTGCCTAATACTAGGAACTGGAGCTGGAGGGGGTATATCACGTTCCTTGGTACATATACTTGTCTATCCCGAAGAACACTCAAAGCTCCAAAGTTTTACGAGTTTTTTTTCTCACGTACATAAAGTTTCAGAATGTAAATTCTAATAAATAAGAATATTTACGAAATATATTAGAGGGATAAAGCTCTTAGAGGGTATGTTTTGGTCGTGTCACTTGAAATCTCGTTACGTATACGGCCATTTAACTTATATTAGCGCCGTTTTTTCTTATAAATTGCTTAATACCACAAATATGTGAGTAATGCCTGAACGCGTCAAAATAACTTAAATGACAATTAACTGGAGCACTCAAAAATAGATTGTTAAGTTGGGAGGTGATAATTTTGTACCTTTTTGTATATATTAAATAAGTACCTATTTGACATGGAAATTTTTACCATATAATAGTAAATCACTTGAGCTTTATGGTTTCCTGATTTGCACCGCCACATTTCCAGACATTGTAAAGATTTATTTTACTTGCGCTTTAGTGAAATTAAGTGGCTTTACTGTATTTATAGAGGCGACATCAAAGACGCTTGGCGTTCTATTCATGTGTGTCGGGTTTATGCAACTGCCATTTAACTAATGTGAGAATTTACCTTTTCCTACTTCTGTTTGCATCTCATATGTACAATGCACATACTATAGAATACGGCTTTATAGGTATAATCTCGCTTGAACCCGAACCGGAATGCTGGAGGTGAGACCAAGTTGTTCTGGCGACAGAAACAGAAAGATGCAGCAGAAATAAAACGATTTTTGTTTAATGAATGCCAGATCGATTCTAAGCTGATTTAGTGGAAAGATTTAATAGTACCGGGCATCGATGAGGTGGATACAATACAAAAAACGGGTTTGTCAGCGGCCCAATTGTTCGCCCGCTCAATGAATATCTTTTTAGGGGTTTTTGCTTTATTTTCCACCGCCGAATTGGTTACCGAATTTCCTACATTCCAATTGGCACAAATGCCGAGCGAGCTTTCGTTGTGTTTGATTTCTGAGCTCCGATTTGTAAGCTGAGCTTAATGGAAAGCTTCGTTGTAACGGGACCGAAACTGGCGCTCGGCTTGGGTTTGCATTTCAGTTTGTTTTGACCGCGCGACGCGCTTGGTTTTGGCACCAGGTCCTCCAGCTTGACAAATCGGTTGGGGCAAATAAAACAGAGAAACACTTAAGATTTTAAATATTTTACACCTTGCAACTTGCACGCTACAAGTTTATTACGGGAAAAATAAGTTGGCTTTGTTAAAAACCCGTTTCGAAATTCGGCAATATCATTCGGGAGTTCAACACACCGATTAAACCTTTGGGAATCCCTTGATAAATGGCCCGTATGCGTATAATATATGTGACATCGATTAAGTGCAGTGTTTCAGCTTCGGCAGCGAGTTATTTCCGACGCACGCAATCTTAACCCACATCGGTATAACCCTTATTTAGCCAGAAGTTTGCGGCTTCGGTTGCGGCTGCAGTTTCTTGGCCATTAACCGCTGACATATTGGCATTAACGAGAGGTTTTTTGAGAGGGCCTATTGTGCAACACTTGGCCAGGCATGATATTTGTTTTCGGATAAGAAAAAACAATTGCAAATAAGATGCAAAAACCCCGAAAATGATATATCATTTTTATGGCCCAGGAAGTAAAGCTACACAGTTTGCAATATGAAAAAAAAATTTTAAAATAAACTTACAGCTTATATAGTATAATATTTTTTAAGATTATAATTAATAAACTTAATTCGTAGGGATTTTGTCATTTAGTGCTTTATCTTCATATTGAAAAACAAAGTATAACATTATTAAATTTTTTTTTACAATGCATTCAAATAAACAAGAATTTGGAGAAAGAAAGAGAAAATACGCGTTCAATTTTTTGGCACCAGACAGCTGGGGTGCGCCACTTTAAACGGTGGGTCGTTCGTTGTGGACGTCTTTCGGCTCATCTTGAAAGTATAGTTTTAACCGGTTTCGTTGGGTCCCGTGACCAAAAGGCGATTAATTACGAATCCCATAGACATCGTACCACTCAACCTCATCTCTAACCCTATGCATCTTCGATGAACTGGTTTCCATGCTCAAGGCTCTTCTTTTTCTTTCGGCTGCTACGATATTTCGGCTGACTTTGCTCATATGCATAAATTGCAGGCAAATGTCCATAAATATTAATTACCAATAGATTTCTCCCAGCTCATCACGTGAATGATACAACCAATTTTTGACTGTGACAAATGAGTTTATAATACTAAGTGATATCAGAGTGACTATTGTATTTCCAATTTGACCCTTGCATAAATCTAATATCCCCTGTGTTAGGGCATAAATAGAAATTATTTTCGGATCGTGTACATATAAACACGTAACAATCAATTGTGTCAAAAACTTCAGCACTCCCAAGCGCATAGTAAACAAGCCGAAAGAAAGCAGGCAAAACAAGAAGACCAATTTTGAAAGGTTTTGCCAATTAGCACTCACCGCCGAACCCATCGATAAATAACGATAATGATAGCCAAATGATTCCCAACTAAGTGAAAAGAGCCACAGTTTAACCGGAATTTATAAAAAAGCACAAACACAAGGCGAAAATAAACAGGCACTTGAGCAAACAGAGAGGTGCATTAAGTATACGCATCAAGTATACGCCGCGATGTCCAATGGCAAGGCTGCCACAGCTGCCGCGACAGCTGAGAAAAATGGGTAAAATCGTACACTATATATGTAGTATATACTTTCATGCAGTTCCCACTTAGACAATAAACCATAGTTAATTGCTTGCTAAAAACTAATCGAATGCAAAAAACACACTTTCCGTTGCAGCTCGCTGAACGATCGGCCATTGTTTATGCAAAACAGCAACGGCGGACGTATTGCCACCAGCGATGTGGAAGTCAGCAACTTCCGACGCGCCCTCCCACAGTTTTTAGCTGTTAGTATTAAGAACATATTGCTATTCGGTAAATAACACACACATCTTCCAGCTACCCATGTTCCCAGGGGAATGAAATTAACGAAACCGAACCTAACTTATTTTATATCCTCGTAAAAAGGCACACTTTAGTTGAGCCCATTAATTATAATTAAAGTCAGTGATTTAACAAAACCGCCTGTAATTATAGGAACATTAAAAAAGTATATCTATTGCCTTGATCATTCATCACTTTAGGTGAGAAACTCATCAACAATTCAAGTTTTGAAAATTGAATAACATCAATGAAGAATACATAACTCTATAATGATGAGAATTCATAATTCTTTCGACCTTTTTTAAGACAATGAATTTAATAATATATATAAACTAGGTTTTAAAAAGGATTCGTACTTTTAATACAAACTTCTAATTAAAGTATCCTCGTATGATACTACATATTTCATTTGATTTCATTCCCCTAAATCTGAATCAGTTCTGACTTGGTTCTGTAGTTCTTGATTGCAATAATGAAAACACCCCTGTTCGCATTCTTTAGGATATGGCATGACCCTGGGATTCCCCACAATCGTAATACCCGCCATTCAAGGAGGTGAGGGACGCAGCGAGACCAGCGGCGACATAGTCCTCAACAAGGACGAGATCTCTTGGTTCAGTAAGATATAAAATACAATATTATGCAGTTCACGGATTCATCTTGTCTTTTATCATAACTACACTTGACTTAAGGTTCCATTAACCTGATATGTGTGCCTCTGGGATGCCTCTTCTCAGGCCTTCTCACCCAACCACTGGGCAAACGACGAGCAATGCAGGTGGGTGTCTCCCAAATGATTTAAAAATCTTTTTTTTTATTGTTTCGGTATTAAAAAAAAAACCACAACGAGTGTAAACAAATTGAGCAATTGTAACCCCAGCTATTGGCGTAATTTTTTTTTTGGCACACACCTGAAAAGACACAAATTGCACCCTTCCCACTTAGCCGCAATCATCTGCGGCTCATCAGACGCTCCTCCGATTACCGATCGCTCGGAACACTGACACACTGAGCTGGAATCGAGCTGCGTGACTTTGTGGGGCTTATGCAATTATGTTTATCCGCTGGTGCCGATCCGTCCAAACCCAATAACCACTATCCACCCACCTACATCACCTTCCCTTCGTATTCGCAGTTTGTCAACCTGCCGATTCTGGCCGCCTGGCTGATGTTTCACTTTGCGACCCGCACGGAGCACCTGTATGCGGCTTTATGCTTGGCTGGACTCGGTGGCGGATTAATGGAGGCGCCGGTAAGTGAATCCCAACCACACTGATTAATATCTCTGAAATACACCCAAGTTTATACCTCTCACGTGTGAATAGGGGGCTTAAATCCACTCCCCCCTCAAGCTCTTTGTTTATCTATTAATTTGCATTTTTCCCGAGAAAGGGGGATCACTTTATACCCAACTTTGCGAATTTTGTAGCCAAGCTGTTGAAACCGCAAATCTATTCAGCTGGGAACTAATTTCAAGAAAAACTATAAAATATATCTATAAAATTTCATTTAACGTTTACTTAATCGAGTTGCTAGTTTAACATTTAAATATACAAGTTATACCAAGCACGGAATTAAATTTTAATAATTTTTTTTTTTATTGTGCTGCGAATATTTTAAGGTTTTGGATATGGTGTGATTGGCTGTACGAGCCCGGCTTCGGTATTTTCCGGGACCCGATATCCTGTAAAGCGACACTCCCGGCACGACCTTTGTGTTGAAGAGACACGTTAAATAGCGCTTATCCTTAGATTTGAGCATTCCGCAGCCCATGTACGTGTTTTTCTCATAAATTAAATTCGCAACAACTCTCAAGTGATCTGCTGGGGCTACGTCGGGAAAGCTGCGGACATCGCCGGGCATCATTATCTTGTAGTATTCGAGCCACATCTTGAGGAAGCTGATAACGTTGAAGCCCTTACTAGTTTTGGGCAACTCCACGAAATCCGAGGACTCGCCCACGTTCTTGTGACGAAACGTATTGACGCATGGTGAAAAGGAGTGCTTAATGCACTGGTTCGTGACCCGCATCGCAAGTACGGACAGGTCCTCGTCCCATCTTATTTGGGGTAGTTTCGCAGCCCTCGGTAAATTCCCGAGACCCCGCTCCACTCTTCTTCGAAAGTCGTTCACGATTTTTTCAATATCTTGTCGATACTCGGTCAGCCTTATTCCTTCGTGGTCCTTACCACATCTGTCAGCCCACTGAAAAGATAAATTTTCAATTATTTCGGTAATTCAGATTCTTGATAATGCTACTCACAAAACGAACATCGCAAGTAAGATGTTTTGTGTTGCCGGGGCAAAGGTGTCCATTGCAGTAATCGAGTGCCTTCAAAGAAACAGAGTGTGGTAAACAAACTTATTTTATATTCTCCGTAGTTGACTACCTTACGTGGCGTATGAAATTTCTTTTTTGGGACATACTTTGGCCATCGAGTTCGGTATACAACTTGGCATTCAAATCCGACAAGGAACAGAAAAACCCACAATAGCTGCATCTTTCACGATGCTCTTAGTCATACTGATTCTATCTACTTTTACATATAGTTTGTTGTGGATAATGGCAATTTGTATGCTTAAAGAGCTATTATATCGGTTACGATTTTCATGGGAAAAGTTCCATACCTTTTTTATTACCTGGTACAGCAATTACCTGAGAAAAAACTTATATATTCAAAAAATTGATAGATTCGCACAGAAGGTCATCAGATTTCGTATGCGATTGCAAACTAAAGTTCAGTATGTTTATGTCAATTCTTGAGTATTTCCATGATTGCATCCACTCATTGACCCACATATTTCTTCTAAGACAATGGTTTGTGTGTTGTGCTGACCTTGGCAAACTCCTTATGAGCTTGCCTCCGCCACTTGGCACTTGAGATTGCCATTAGCTGCTGGTATTTAACTTTTAACACTCTAGCTCAATTTTTGATTTCTTAAGAAAGGAAAAAATTTAAAGAATTAAAATTAGTAACACGTTTTATTATGTTTATTAAAGTTGTCTAACAAAGGTGGGTATATTAAAACAAATTGAATAACTAGACTCTAGTTACTAGTGGCATAGAAAAAGACTTGTTTAGAAAATTAAAAAGTATATAATGAGCAATTAAAATAGGAGGAGGAAGATTTTATAAGCAAATCTAAAATGTATAGATATTTAAAAATATATATTTTATAAGAAATATGAAATATTGGAGGGTTAAACATCATAAAAACTCATGTTAGAAGTGAGATACATATGAAGGCCTCACATCATGTTAGTTGCAAATAATGTTTTAACTAGGCAAAAAACGGTCGTAGAGGGTTAATGTCACTCCGCTAGCGACTCACCTTGCTGATCTTAACCACTCATTGCAGGTGCTCACCTATGTGGCCGAAATCACCGAGCCAAAATACCGTGGAATACTGTCCGCTTTGGGAACTACGTGTGTCATCACAGGAGTGTTCATCCAATTCATCCTGGGATCCCTGATGGACTGGCGCAGTGTGGCGGCGGTGAGCTCGGCCTTTCCGGTGATCACCATCCTAATGCTGTGCTTTGTGCCCGAGAGCCCGGTCTGGTTGATCCGGGAGCAGCGTTTCCGGGAGGCGGTAAAGTCCCTGCAATGGCTACGTGGCTGGGTTCCGGAGCACATGATCGAGGCGGAGTTCAATCAGCTCTATGATGAGCTGATCACCCAAAAGGCCATCGAACTGTCTGCGGATGGAGTTCCTCTGCAGGGTCAACGTCGGACTTTGGGCCAACGACTGAGGATGTGGCGAAAACGCAGCTTCCTGGTGCCCTTCCTGTTGGTCTCCTTCAGCTTTTTCACGGGTCACTTTTCCGGAAAGACCCCACTGCAAACGTACGCGGTGCAGATTTTCCACACCCTTAAGGCACCGATGAACAAATACCATGCGACTATTCTTCTTGGAGTGGCTGAGATGTTGGCCACCATTTTGGGCGTCGTCCTCATCCATTTCACCGGAAAGAGACCCTTGGTCCTGGTTTCAACAGTGGGAACTGGTTTGTGCTTCTTTGGCACAGCAACATACGCCCATTTCTTGAGTGAAGTACCGGGATTTACGGTGAACAATGTGGTGGTTAATGCCTCCTCTATTGTGCCCAAGGAAGGAATCCTTTCGCAGGACAATATCTCAAGGATCTTTGAGACAGAACAGCAAGCGATTAGGCAGGAAACGGAGCGCTTTACAACCCTGCTGCCAGACATGGAAACAACTACGATGTTCGAACCGGAAGCTTTTAATCGCAGTAAGCGACAGGTGGATGAAATGATGACCACCGATGCACCAATAGACACCACCATGTGGCCGGAGCCATCGAGCAGTGCGGAGCCAGCATCCACTTCGTCCTTGGCACCGCCTTCGACTTCGGGCAAGCCCCCCATTGCGGAGGATCTCCTGCTGGTGGTGCCGAAACAGGAGAACAACTATCTGGTCTGGGTGCCACTCATTCTCCTGCTCCTCTCTGCCTTCTTTTCTCACCTGGGCATCCGTATGTTACCCTGGATCCTGATTGGCGAAGTGTTTCCAGCTGAGATACGTAATACCGCCTCGGGATTTGCCGGTGGTGTGGGGTATATATTTGGATTCCTGGCCAACAAGCTCTTCCTGGTGATGCTGAGTGCAATGACTTTGCCCGGAACCTTTGCATTCTATGCCAGTGTGGCCTTCGTTGGAACCATTGTCCTGTACTTTACGCTTCCGGAGACAGAGGGCCGCACACTGGGTGTAAGTGAACACATAATTAAACAACCAAATCGTGCCTTACCCTCCCCTTTTTGTTTATTTTCACTCTCAGGAAATCGAGGCTCACTTCTCCAAAAAATCCGACATGAATTTGTTTCGCAAGGAGCCCAGCAACAAATTGCCCGTCAAGGATGAGGCCCAGTACCCCGGGCCTGCCATCAATGTCCAGGGTAGCTTCCATGTACCCATAACATCGCAGCAGCAGGCGAAGATTATCCATTTGCAGCAGAGCGACTTTGCGCCCCGGCCCCCAAACGGACGGACAGCCGGAGTTGGGATGTCCAATCCGGCCTTCGAGGAGAGCAACACCACTCATTTGTGAGGGGCTGTCTGTGGCCAATGTCGACCGTGTCATTACCTAAACATCCTTTCCAAGTGCTTAACATTCCAGTGATATTTCTGAGAAATAAACTTAACTATTTAGATTTATGTACATGATCTACTGGTCTTTAAGTCTGAGATGTGTTTAAGCCGGTGTGGGTTGAAATATATCTAATTCTTTGTTTGAATAAGTTTCTCTGGGTATTTGTTACCTCAGTGTCATAGAACCATTCCATGTCTAGTCCATATCTATATAGTGATTAAATAAAAACATTTCTAGGAATTGCAAAGATATCTGTAAAAACGTTCCACCAATACTGTCAGAAATGTTTTTATGAAAATAGGAGTGGCCAATGTACAAAAACGATAAACGTTAGTTCACTAGAAAGTAAAATATAAGTAACCTGACTGCAATTAAGTGGGTAAGGTTAAAGGAAGAGCGTAAAATTGTAAGTTTAAACAATGTTGCGAAACTTTTTCTCATTTAAATTACTCATTTAGGTCACTGAATTCAAGTTCAAAAAACCAAGCGGTTTGAATAAAAAATAGAGTAGATTCACACAGGCAAGTCTCAATGTTTAACTACTTTTTATGTGAACTCGACTTTTAACGTATTTTAAAGCATGCTTATAAGTAATATTGTATAACACATTTCCATGGAGATATATAATTGTATAGATGCATCAAAGGCGTTCGCAACAATCGGACTTGGTTCCTAGGTCTCATCGTCTTGCAGCTCAAGGAATTGTGTGCAGATGTCACGACTGCATTCGCCCTTGTTGTTAAATAGGAATTTATAATAGTGGCCGTCTGCACAAATGGCTGGTTAAGAGAAAAAAATTTCGATAAGAGATTTCCCAAGGGACGATTTGCTCAGCTCCAACTCACCCACAACCGAATTCGGATCGGCGCCAAAGGCACAAACACAACGTGGTCCCTGGGGTATTGAAAACTTGACAAAGCTCCACTGACTCGAGAAATACTTGGGTATTATGGGCAGCGAGGATTCACGGGGCTTGTTGTCCTCCAGGTTGAAGACGTGTATGGTGCCATGGTCGGAGGCGACGACCACCATTGTGGACTGGTGATTGAAGTTGATGCAGAAGATGTTTGCGTGGTTGCTGCCCCGCCTCAGCTCCGACACCTTCTTGCCGCTCTCTGTGTCAAAGATGCGGATGAGGGTGCCCTTCTCCCCGGCGGTGGCCAGTCGCGTGCCCTGCAGATTCAGGGCAATGCAGCTGATACCCGCCTCGTGGGCGATCACCTCCAGCGGTGCCCTCTCCGTGTTGGCCAGATCCACGATCTGAACGTGGCCAGTCCTTCGACCGGGGAATGCGAGCAGGCTCTTGTTGCTGTGCGGGCACAGCACACACAGCCCGTTGGGATTGGAGCTGGTTTCGAACACATGCAGCTGCTGCGGCTGCTGGGTGAAGGTGAAAACCTTGATCACCCCCTCCAGCACCACCACGATCCGATCCCGACGCAGTCGCACCGCCCGCACGGGCTGATTAAAGTCCAGCGATATGGCCGGGGACTTCTTCAGGTCATCCCATACGATCACTTTGTTGGGCGGATACAGCGGCCGGATGCCGCCGCCCACCAGGGCCAGGTAATTGCAGCGGAACAGCATCTCCACATGGCTGAGACCACCTGAATATGGAAGACAATGGATTCGATTCGGTTTTAGGCCGTGGGAGACTCCCGCACTCTCTCTACCATGAGCTTGTGTACATACCCTCTGGAAAGTATTGGCGCTCCTTCTCCTTCAGCGGATCACAGTTGTAGACCCGGAATCCGGTGTCCGTCGCACAGGCAAAGCATCCTGCAACGCAATAGGCCAGGTATATTATACGGACACGGATATAGTATATCGTATATGTAAACAACACACATCCGCACGTACGTACCCTGGTCTTGATTAAAGGCTGCGTAGAGCAGCCCGTTGCCGTACGGATTCTGCTCAGTGAGGTTCATTGCACTCTCTCCGGGAATGCTGGGAGCCCGGGCACTGGATATCTCCGATTCAGTTAATGGGCGGTCAGGCAGGAAAACAATCAGTCGGACGGCGGATGATTTTATGTTTTTTAATATTAATCCATCGATAGTTCTCTTCCTCTTCGATTTCAGGCGCTACAAATCCATCGATAGTTATCTTCCTCTTTGATTTCAGAAGCCGCTATTAATCAAATAAATTTTTAATACTTATTTTTGTATTTTCAAAATATTTAAAAAAGGTAACCCCAAATCCCGCCAAATTTGGATATTATTTTTTCATTCAACAGGTGAATCAGTGACAGGGGGTTATTCATCGGCACAGATGATATTCACAAATGCACGGTGCTCTGCTCTTTCACATTTTATTTATTCATATCATTGGGATTGGATCATTACATTGGGTATTAATTACACAGGTCCATAAAAGTCACACTTTTTCTTGGGCCAAGGCTAAACACTACAAAATTTGAAAGTATTTTACCTTAATACTTCTATCCCGAAAGTGTTAGAAAAATCATGGTCAAAGTAACGAATTCTTAATTTGTAGTTACTGTTTTCAAAAAGTTTGAAAGCTTGGGTTGGCAATCAACAGGTGAAATCCTTTTAGATTTTGTAGCGTTTAGTCTTGCGCTTTTTTGTCGATTAGTCTATTAGTTAGATAATATCAATCTTTGATAAGTAATCTAATTTATAGAATGCAAACAAAAGTAGATCCCAATTTTGTCAGTTATTTCAAGCGGAAAAAGGATTGTGATTTCAGATTGAGAAAAGTGATTTAGCTAATTTAAGGATAACGATCTAGCTATTCTAGGTGCAAACGTTATTATCGATACGTGGCATCACTACCACCCCCAACCCTCCACTATCGACCGACGTCGCTGCTTTTGCAACACTGCTAAAATGCTCCACCTCCATATCTTTTCATAAAATAACAAAAAAAGAGATTGTATCGTCGATTTGGGAGTCCTGCGGTATTTGAACATACATATGTAATGCACCATGGAGTTCTGTGCGGAACTGACTGGCCTGGACGAGGACTCCATTGAGCCCTGCCGGACATGCGGCATCTACTTTACCATGGGCCTAGACATGGATCAGGCAATTGTAAAACCCATTTTTGGCTTGGATGAGGCAGCCGTCGCAAGCATGGCGGAGATCCTTGAGCAGCTGAGTGCTTGGAACATTCAGGTAAGTAGTCAGTCAATCCATTCCCCTGATCCACAGAATGTAACATATATGTATACTCGAAGGTTGTGCGGGAGGACGGACGACCGCAGTACATGTGCATCCCCTGCATTACCGAGTTCGAACGGCTGCTCAAGTTCAAGCGCAGCTGCCTGGAGACGCAGGAGCAGTACGGCGAACTGGAGTACCAGCGCGAGCACAACGGCATCGTGATCAAGCGGGAAATCGAGCCGGAAGAGCAGAAGTTCTGCGGATTCATATACCTAGACACAGACGATGAGGAGATCAGCGACGAGGACGGCAGCAGACGCGTATGCGCCGCCTTCGACATACCGCACGTGCCAATCAAGGAGGAGCACATGGCCAGGGTGCCAGAGCCGAGCAGTACCCAGTTCCAGCCACCAGAGGCCAATGAACTTGCGCCAAACGTTGAGTCCGGATTCGACATGATGGACCACGATGCATTGACCGCAAGCATGTTTGCGGCGTCCAGCGAGGATGCATCTGGCATGGCCGACGATGGCGACATCGAAGACGATGAGGATATAGTCAAGTTCACATACGACGATGACTGCGACGAAACGGCCCCACTGCCGCCGCCCATTTATTCGCCGATTGTTTCCTGCAAGCTGTGCCTTCACGATTCGCCCGACCAGGAGGCGCATCTGGACCACATGCGTAGCACCCACCTCCTAAAAGACTGGGAGTGCCATATATGCGCCAAAAAGTTCACAAATGCCCAAGAGTCGCGCATCAAGTTCCACATTAAGTATCACAAGCTGCAAAGGCATATAAAGTGTCCCGTCTGCGGGTTCATCTGCAACTCAAAAGAGAGCCTCAAGGAGCACAGACAAGCCGTCCACGCTCGCACCAAGTGCACTTACTGTGGCAAGAGTGAGTACTTCAAAAGTAAACTTGCTTATTCATAGACCAAATATAATGATGCAATCGCATTTATCTTTTCAGCTGTGAAAAACGCAGTGCTGCAATCACATTTAAAAAAGCATTTAAGGGGTAAATAAAATTACGAAATCCTTTTCATTTATTTTTATAACCTTTGACTCCATTCGCAGAGGGTGAGGCCGAACTAGCCGAGAAACTAAAACTGCTGGAGGAACTGCCGGTAAATGTTTCCAACACTGAGGCTTTTTCTCCTTCACTGTCCGCGTCTTCGCTTGAAACGAATGATGCAGGAGTAGCTTCACTCCTATCCAATGTCTCCCAAATCAGCGAGCCTTTTGTTTCTCACGAGTCAACTATGCCTGAAGACTTAAATGTTACTGAATACTCTGAAGTAGTTGAGGACTCTAATGCTTCTGAGGAATCGAAAGTACTGGAAAACACTACCAACTCTCGGTCATCTTCTTCTGCACTCGAGCCTCCAGTAGATATTCTGTATCCGATGGATCCACCGGCTTCTGTAGACGTTCCTGTTCCACCCGCTTCTCCGCCTTCCGTGCCCACGATTACTGTCATTCAGTGCGCTTTCTGCAGCGACACTTTTGAGGAGGCCCAGCAGTTGCAGGCTCATGTGCTGGCCGCTCACACGAAGACACGCAAGAGGCCTCGGTCTCCAGAAAGTACTTTCCCAATGAGGAGAACTAGGCAGGGGAAACTTTCAAAGCAATCCGAGCAGCTAAGCACCAACAACGAAGAAAGCTTCGCACAAGAAGAAGGCTCTGCCCAAAAACACAGCACCGCCCAGCAGGAGAGCAGAACTGAAGTGAGCCTTAATGGCAGCTCAACTGCCGAGCAGGGGCCAGGGAAATCCTACATCTCTTGTCACGTCTGCGGCAAATCCTTCGACTTAAAAATTAAGCTTAATCGACATCTTAAGCAGCACAATACGTTACCATAATAATCAATTTGGGTAGAACCATTTTAAGATGTTCAATTCCTTTATCGGCTTCTTTTGATTTTGGCCCATTTACACCATAAATTTACATTTAATTTTCTCAGTCTGAAAGCAATTTGGCTTGCGAAGTAGTCCCATATGTATTTAAGTTCAATAAAATAAAATCTAGCCTGTATGCAGGTAAATAAATGAATCTAAAACACATTTACATTTGTACTGAAAGCAAACATCGCCTTTCTGGTTTCATCTGAGTTTTATTGGGTGTTTCTATATATATTATTTTATAAACTTTTCCATAAAATTGGTTGCTGGATGGGACATTTCTATCGCTGTCCATTATTTTTACTTAGTACGAAGCAATATTTGCAAAACTTTCTGCCTACATAGATAAATTACACGTGTTGTTAAAACAAAATCGAAGAAAGTATAACCGAGGAAGGGTAAACAACGTGGTTAACAAGCCTCTCCGCTCCTGAGCCTCCTAGTTGCCACTCCCTGTGGCCGTCTTGAGAACCGTGCCCGGGATCAGTTTAGTGGTCAGCGCCTTGGCCCCCGTCTCACCTGCCACTGTCGTCACGGAGATTTTTCCGCCGGCCGCTGCACCAGTTGCTGCCGCGCTGCCCATAGGTATCACTTTTAAGCTGGACAAAGGCTTCAGGTTCATGCCCTGCAGTCCTGGCGTGAAAAAGAGCTGCCCGCCGTTGCCTTGCACGGCGAATACGAGATTGTTACCAGCCGTTGCCGTCGCCGTCGATGCAGGAGATGCTGTTGTGGTGCTGTTTACAATGCTGCTGTTGGCGGTACTAGTGATCTGCTTGTTGGCCACCAGTACGTTCTTGGCCAGACGCAGGGTTTGCGTGCCTCCCGCTCCTATTAGCAGGGTCTTGGGCGCCGTCGCTATGCCCCCAGAGGCAGTGGTTGTTCCACTGTTGCTGCTGCTGCTGGTGGCTATGCGCAGGAGTTGGTTGCCCATGATGACTGTCTGAACGGGTGCGCCTGATCCTCGCGCGGAGATCTTTAACAGAAAAAAGGGATATTTCAAAAAGGGATACATTTACTGTTTAGCTATTTGAAAGAGTTAATATCCTAAGATTACTCACCGCTCCCTGCAGCTTAACTGTCTGACCGCTAATCACAATATTCTGAGTCGTTCGCACGGCAGTATTCGCCACTCCCGCCCCTGAAACCACGGCTCCACCTGTTCCTCCCACTGTCGTGGAAGCCACAGCTGTGGTCGTGGTTGTGGTGGTCTGGGTGGTGGCCACACTGCTACCGCCCAGCTGCTTTAACGTCTTGGCGTGAAGCAGAAGTGGTTTCCCCGGGATCACTGTCGTCTTTCCAATGATCTTGGGCACCACAGTTGTCGCGCTTCCAGCTGCCGGGGTAGTGCTGGTCGCACTCACAATTCGTGCCATCGTGGGCAACTGCTTGGTCTGCTGGTTGGGATTAAGGGTGATCACATTTCCTGCCGAGGAAGTGGCGAACTGAACCATATTGTTGCTAGCGGTGGTGAGCAGTTTTCCGATAGCTTGCTTTTGTACCAGACTATCCAGAGTGATGATTTGCGCGCCAGTTTGGGAGTTCCCCACTCCTACTACTGTTCCAGTGCTGAGATTTGTTGCTGGAGTAGCCCGAATTACACGCGTGGCATTTCCTCCCAGTGCCGTTAGGGTACCAGACTGATTGGTGGCCATCACCGGTTGCTTGAAGTTCTGTAGCACAATTCTCTGCTGCTGTGGCGACAAATTTGTCGTCGCTTTAGCCACCGAGCCAGTGGGCGATGTGGTGAGTATTTTGGGTGCTGCCTTCGCCAGCGACTGGAATACAATCTTCTTGTTCGAGGAAATGGCCGTGTTGCCTGTAACGAAAGGCGAGTTATAAAGAAATCTGTATCGAAATACACATTCAGCCATACTCACCCACAATGATCCTTTGCTGCGGCGAGTTCAGGGCAGGACTGGTACTGCTCACCTTCTGTTTCAGCTGTTGTTGCTGTTGCTGGAGACTGGCGAATGCTTGGGGCGACATCTTTACGATGGTTCCACCCCCGGTAACCGGAGAACTCGTGCTGATGGTCACAGGATTTGACGTTTCTGCAGCGGAAATACTTGTAACCGGCTTGTTGGCCACTATGGACACAGCACCGATCTTCTGCTGAACCGGTCGCACCGTCTGGGATTGCGGTACTACTCGGGGTCCGAGGATTTGCACAGAGTTCGGCTTGGTATTTATAGCCGGATTACCAGTTATTGTGGCTCCTCCAGCGGGCAGAAGCCGGATAATGTTTTTCGGCATCTGAGGACGCGGCGTGATAGTGAGAGCCTTGGGTTTACCTGCGATCGGTTGCACCTTCACATGCTGACCCTGCTGTTGCTGCGGAACGCTTTGTTGTTGTTCCATAGGGATGATAAAGTTTCCCATTTTGTTGTTGGGAGCTGGCTTCTTGATGGTCAACTTCTTGGCCATCATAGGAGCCACTGTTCCTGCTGCTTGATTTGGAGTGGTTGCTACATGCACGGTTTGCAAGCCACTGGGAGTGGACACCAATATGGGCGTGGTGTTCCGCGTGGGACTGATCTTGGATATCGCAAAGTTGCCAGCTTTAGACGTAACTACTTGTCGTTGAAGGGGCGATGGAGCGGAATTGAGCACTCCCACCGGTCTGAGCAGAGATTTCTGTACCTGCTGTATGGGACTTTGAATCGGATTAATATTGGAGGGGGAAGCTACTATGGTTCCTCCACTGGGCGTACCAGGTGGTACGTGATATTTCAAGGGCGGCACAGGTGGACATTTAACGGAGAGTGGTTTTTTCACTTGCAAAGAAGCTCCCACTGGCAGTTGCACAGAGGATGGAATCGGTGAAACCACTGCTGGCACCAAGGCGGGTAGTTGCTCCTGTTGGTGCTCCCCAATCAACCCAGAGCTGTCGATGCCATCTGGAATCTTTGGCCTGTTTAGCTGCTTCCTCTGCTGCTGCTTCTGCTTCACTAGTGATTGGTTATGTCGATGCATTTTCTCGAATTCCGCCTCGCTGCGGTTTCGATGCAAATAAATCCAGATCTTGCGCCTGGCATCGTACCTTACGCAAGGATCCTGACCACCGTGCATTCGGTCCAAAGCTCCACTCACGATGGTCTGTAGGACATTATCCGCCGCTTGTTGGCTGACATACTGCGAGCACTTAAGCAACTCGGAGATCTCGGATCGGGTTCCCTCTCCGTTGGGCAGCCGGGCGGTAGCATCTCGAACCAGGGTAAGAATGGTGACAAATGGAGGACGGTCATCTACCATAACTGCATGGCCCCTAGCTTTGTTCAGTGGCAAACTTTGGGTGTAAATTCCTTTGACTGGACCCACCACGCTCTCATATCCATTGAGTCTATAAGTGAAGGGTCGATGCGGAAACTCAAAGCGTATCCTTTCCTGCCGCTGGAATTCCAGGATCTCCGCCTGGCTGGCTGAGCGCACAGTCCATGTGGTGGGGCATCTTGGAGGAGGTGTCGGAGTTGCATCCACCAAAGCATTCGAAATCAATATCGGGCTGAGTTCTGAGTGCTCCTCCCTTTGCGTTCGCAGCCAACATTGACAAAGGCTTAGGAGTCGCGCATCTGAGTCCCGGCCAGCCCCTATCCACTGGTATATCCCCAACTGAGTTTTGTGTTCAATATAGGGAACATAATCCGCCGGAACGGAACCGAAGTCACCCGACAAGAAGTTGACAGCCGATTGAAGCAACTTTGACCAATCCGGCACGAATCTTGGCCACTCTCCAGTGGGTATTGAGGCATCCGAGTTGATTTCCCGCCAGCTGGACAGCAAGATTTGCAGTTCTCCGTAAGTCAGCCGGTGCTGCGGTGTGGATACAAACAGATCCCTGACCAGGGAGAAGAAACAGGCGGGACGAGGCGAGGCTGGTGGACGAATCATCACTTCCCGGATGGGACTACCGGTAATGTGCCCAGCAGTTGGAGGAGCCGTGACAGTGGGATGATTGCTCGTAAGATTTGGCGCCGTTGGACTCGCCTTGGGATTGGCTATAGGTCCATTCAGAGGTTCTAGCTTGGGCACGGGATGAGGAAGAACAACTGGTGCAGGTATTACTTTCTTTGGCATAAGCTGGGGCTCCTTGGGTGGCAGGTGCTCCTCGGGATGCTCCTCCGGCGCTCGTCGGCCGTAGAGTTGCTGGGGTTCGTCCAGCAGCATGGGTTCCTCGTCCACAAACTCGCTCTTCGTTGCCGTAACTCCAATGGGTACCAGCGCAGGTGGATCGGGATTGAGGCGTGCCATAAGCGCTTTCGGCTTTCGACCCGGTTTAAAGCTTCCGACAAACTGGGCACGAGTGCAAATGTCGCGGAGTCGCACCTCCGATGTATCAAACTCGGGACTTTCCTAGAATTGTTTAAATAATTTTAATTAGAAAATTTTATCTGTTAATTAAGAGCATATTTATTAGAAAAGGATTAGTAATCTCATCTTCTGAATGTTACCAACTTAAGGTTTCAGTAAATGAATTTCGTTACTAATGTTATTTTATAAGGATAAAAAAGGATTTTAATAATTCGTTTTATTTTGAACTCAAACATTGTAGCATTTATAAACATTTAAAAATTATAAATACAGGTGCCAATAAGAGTTTGGAGTGTTTAGATCGCCACTGTACTTGCACAAGAAGGCAACGACTTACCGGTTGCTCCAATTTCCGACGCTTGTAGTCTCTTAAGTACTTCCGGAAGTTCTTGTCGTTAAGCTGGGGAATCCTCTCCGCCTGCATAGAGCGCAGCACCAGGTCATCATCCACGCCCGGTCGCCGCTTGAAGAAGGTGTTGTAAATGCATTTCTTGTCCGCCGCATTCGAGGGCCTGCCAGGACCTGTTGTTTCTGGAACCTTGTGCTCCTCCATTTTGAACTCGCGTGGTTCCTTGGCCAGACGTTCCATCAGCTGGGCGCATTCCGTGTCCTCTTCCTCTTCCTCGGCACTGATATCACCGCGTTTCACCTCCAGCTCGCCCATTAGCTCCAGAAGTTCCTGGGCGTAACGTTTCTTGGCTCGCTGCGAGCTGAGGGGGTTATCCATGGACAGCGTGGGCGACTTCCTCTTTAGGGGGCGTGGCCTAGGCAAGTATTTCCCAAGGGCTCCATCAGAGGGTGGGGCAGAGGAGTAGGCATGCTGGAGAAGTTGCTCCCTGGACAGGAATAGCTCCTTGGCCAGCTGGCTGAGGCGTTCGGCCTGGCGGAAACGGAATTCTCTTCTTCGCGAGTGTTGAATGCTCTGCCGCAGCTGCAGGACATCCGGTCGCAGGTTCCCCTCTTCCAGTTGGCGTTGCAGCCGAAGCAGCGGGGATTGTCCAAATCGCTGAAGGCCACCATTGAATAGCTGCACCAGAGTGCGCTGCTGTTCGGCACCGGCCTGCGCCTGTCCGGAGACCAAGCCGGAGAAGTCCGGAAGCATGGGTTGCAGACGAGCCTGAAGGTGGTGGGGCAACAGCTGCCAGGTCTCCAGGGAGAAGAACTCATGGAAAATGGTTGAATTTTCGCACAAGCCCCGCGGCAACCGGAATATATCCCGCCCACAGAGCTGCGCCAGCTCAAGTTCGTCCGACTGGCAGGTGTTGGTGTCGTCCTCCGTCTCCGAGCCGCTGCCCGCGTCCTGGTCGGACATGTCCTCCTCCTCGCCATCCGGATCCTCCTCCAGCGAGCCGCTCGAAGAGTCCGAGGAACTGCTGCTCGACGTGCGACTCCTCTGGCTGCTGGCCGTGTTGCTTCCGCTGTCGCTCATCCGGCCATCGCCCTCCTCCTCCTCATCGGATTCCACACTGCGATTTGGATTCAGATTCGGATCTGGATTCCCATTAGCATTCGGACTTGGCCTGGGCACTGTGTTTATGTTTATGTTGCTCATCGGATCGCCAACAATTCGCCACCAGATTTTTCTTCGCAAAGAGCGATTTTTTCTCTACACTAACTTATAATTTTTGTCTCTTACGCCGCTGTCCTGCCTCGTTATATCAATCAGCCAGCGTTAGCTGCTGGTTTTCTTCTTTTTTTATTGTTAAGCATGTTTTCTCTGCGATTTCTCACCATTCATCGCGAAACGCGTGCACGCTAGTGGTGGCACGATGTGGCGGTGGTGGTTGTCCCACTTTGGCGGTTTGAAAGAAGTGCACATCTTCGTTTTAGGGGTTATATTTTCATGTGAACTAAGCGTTTTGTGGCTGAGGGCTTTAAATTTGTCCTGCCACCTATGAAATGTACAGGTAAACGTCAATTAAACGTAAGTTCTTGACCGACCACTAGGGATGAGACGATGAAACGGCCTTGAATTGTTCGCGCTTATTGTGACTGCTCTTTATTGGTATTCAGTTGGAAGCATAACGGCTTATTCCCATGCCTGTAAATTTAATATTTAATAATTATATAATTTGTATGCATTCCACTCAAGTTGATTTGGCGACCTTTTTAAAAAGATCGTTACTATTAAATTGAAAATGATTTTACAAAGTTGTTCTTATTGATATACAAATATTTTCTTATCTAAAATGATTCAGTTCTCAAGTCCTCTCATTAGAATGTAGTCCTAGTTACAGTTTTTTTAATTTGTAGTTTTTCCAAATATAATTAAAAACAAGGAAGAACGCTATAGTCGAGTACCTCGACTATTAGATACCCGTTACTCAGCTAAAGGGACCAAAGGAAAATGGAGATATGCAAGCAGCAAAGCGAGATTGAAATGCGCCACCTATCGGCGGTAGACAGATTTAAGCGTTATGGGCGTTAGAGTGGGCGTGGCAAATTTTTTTTTGGGTCAATCGATAGGTATTGATGAGACCAATACAGTTCAGCTAAAATTATGTATCTAGCATAAAAATTGTGGGCGCCACAGGCTTGGGCGGTTTGTGGGCGTTAGAGTGGGCGTGGCATATTTTCGTAACAAACTTGCGCTGCGCACAGAGCTACGGAATCTAAATCTGTGATCCCAATTCTCTATCCTTGATAGTTTCCGAGATATCCACGTTCATATTTACGATTTTTTGAAGTTTGTGGGCGGTTTGTGGGCGTACAAGTGGGCGTGGCAAACTTTTTTTAGGTCAATCGATAGGTATTGATGAGATCAATACATTTAATTTAAAATTTTTATTCTAGCATCAAAACTGTAGGAGCCACAGTTTTGGGCGGTTTGTGGGCGTTAGAGTGGGCGTGGCACTCTACTGAAACAAACTTGCGCTGCGTAAGAAGCTCAGGAATCTGCACGCCAAATCTCAATAGCCTAGCTCTCATAGTTTCCGAGATCTCAGCGTTCATCCGGACAGACAGACGGACAGACGGACAGACGGACATGGCTAGATCGACTCGGCTAGTGATCCTGATCAAGAATATATATACTTTATGGGGTCGGAAACGCTTCCTTCTGCCTGTTACATACTTTCCGACGAATCTAGTATACCCTTTTACTCTACGAGTAACGGGTATAATTATTAAGATTCCAAGTCCGGTTCACTTGAAGATCTAACGACCGGGAACCAGTTCGATAACCAACCAATACAGATAAGCCAGCGACATAATCGATTATGTCATCGAAGGTGTGACATCGCTAGCCCTGCCTACTATTTGTTTTTATTGTTGATTATTTTCCTGGAGATCTAAAACTACTAGCGGCACAATGAAGAAAAAGGTGTGGTTTTGTTTATGCCCGTTAAAGGATATGGGAGATCATTCCGTTTTCATTATCAGGTCCTGCTGATGGGGAAGAGCGGATCGGGAAAGACGAGCATGCGATCCATTATCTTCGCCAACTATATCGCCCGTGATACGACACGCCTCGGAGCAACAAGTGAGTAATACTATATAATCGGAGGTGCGGAACTAATTTTACTATATGCCCGTAGTCGATGTGGAGCACTCGCATGTGCGGTTCCTTGGCAACCTGGTGCTCAATCTCTGGGACTGTGGCGGCCAGGAGGGCTTTATGAAACAGTACTTTGCCCAGCAGCGCGACAACATCTTTCGCAATGTGGAGGTGCTCATCTATGTGTTCGATGTGGAGAGCCAGGAGATAGAGCGCGACATCCACTACTACCAGAGCTGCCTGGAGGCGCTGCTGCAGAACTCGCCGGAGGCCAAGATCTTTTGTTTGGTGCACAAAATGGATCTGGTGCCGGAGGAGCATCGCGAGAATGTGTTCACGGAGCGCATGGAGGATCTCATCAAGCTGTCAAAGCCCGGCAATGTCACTTGTTTCCGCACCAGCATTTGGGATGAAACTCTATACAAGTTAGTAAAGGCTATGATTCCCAGAAACGACTTTTATTCAACCTTCAACTAATTACAGAGCTTGGTCTTCCATTGTCACCATGCTGATTCCGAATGTTGCCGCCCTAGAGGGCTCCGTGGCGCATTTTGCCAATGTGATCGAAGCGGATGAGGTGCTGCTATTCGAGAAGGCCACCTTCCTGGTGATCTCCCATTGCCAGAGCAAGAAGAACCGCGACTCGCACCGCTTTGAGAAGGTGTCCAACATCATCAAGCAGTTCAAGTTGAGCTGCTCCAAGTTGGGCGCCAAGTTCCAATCGATGGAGGTGCGCAATAGCGCTTTTGCCGCCTTCATTGACACCTTTACCAGTAACACCTACGTGATGGTGGTGATGTCGGATCCCACGCTGCCCTCGGAGGCCACACTAGTCAACATAAGGAACGCCCGAAAGTACTTCGAGGAGCTGGAGAACCCGAGCAACAGTGCCATGAACCATCACGGCCATAAGTACCATTGATGGCGATACTTAGGTCGTTGTTTTCCGTCACCCCAAATGCCGTTCTCCGTTCTAAAAGACATGAAATTCGTCTGTTGTTGTGCACACATCGAAGCGCCCAAGGTGCCGCCCCAAAGTCTTACCGCTTCCCGTAACTATAAATACGTATATGTTTTTTTATCGCTCGCTTACATCAAGGCTATCGTAATGGTTAATGGTGCGCTTGTAAAAATTGCAATACTTGTACCATCTCACACAAGAACTATGTATAATTAATAGCTTTTCAAGTTATGAAAGCCTTAGTAGTGCGTGAGCGATGGATAGCCATCTCCTTCGTTGATTTTTCGTAGATTTGTAAGTTGAAACCTTAGTAGGCCTTAAGTTTATATACAAAACAATTACACACTTATAAATACATACACAAAACAATCCTAGGAATTGGTCACTTGTAAATGCCGAACGCGGTATAAGGCCCACATATCACAGATAATCCAGATGGTTCGCCTAAGGTGCCTACGAATAGAATCTCCTGACCTCCTCGGACAATCGATCCACGGTGTCTTCATCAACGGGCAAAAATCGTTTTGCTCCGCGGCTGAAGTAATAGATGTCACCGGTGTAAATATCAAACCAAAGGGCGTGAATGTGGAGATCGTGGGATTCTAAACGGGCCTTTAGGAAACCATAGGATGCAACGTTGGACATCTGCTGTAGAGTGTTGATCTGTGAGAGCTTGTCCTCTACGGCAAACTTTTGCTCCTCATCAATGTAGGCCACAAAGCGACGCAGCGGAGTCTCAGACGAGAAGATCAAAGGATCCTTCATGCCGGCATCGCGCCACTCCTGGAACCTCTCCAAACTGGTGTTGGCATGGGTGCACAGCCAGGATCGCAAGGGTGAGAGGCGACGATTTAGCTGGGGAAGAAGGGTAAGTGATTCTATTATGCCACTTCTAGGATCTTAAAAAAGTAGAATTTCAGTTTCTTTTTTCCAAACCTTTGAGGCGAATTCGGGATCCCTAAGCTGGTAGAGAAGATTCATGGCCTTACAGTCGCTATGTCCGCACACTATTATGTGTCGTATGTCATTCACTACGCAGCCCAGTTCCAAAGCAGCTGGCTCGCTAAATGATTGTATTTATTAATTAGCTCACATTTTTGAAGCTTAAGATAAGGGACATACCAGCTGAAGTACTCATCCTGAAAATGCTGAGCATGCGGAATCAAATTGCCAGCGTTTCGAACTTAATCGTGGGAATAGACAGGAGTGTTAGGCTATAATAAATCCCCTCGGCTGCAGCTACTCACCCACAAACATATCGCCCACATGGGTGTCGGTGTACCTGGTGGGAATCATTCTACTGTCCATGCAGGTGAAGAAGACGGCCTTGGGCTGAATGATAAAGTTTATCAAGAGTTAGAACACATAGATATCGGCCAGTGCGTAAATATATTAGGAATATAGCAACCGCAAGTTATGACATACTTGGCAAATAGCCAAAGCGTCGTTGGTTCAAGGCTGTCCAACAGGGAAATTAAAAAACATTGGAAACATTGATGGGGAACATTTTATAGAAATGGCATGTGCCACTTATGTCCACACTTTCAGTACAGCTAGGATCAGAATAATAGCTATTATGCTTAAAAATAATTCACAATCTGTACTTATCAAAAATGTTCTTTAATTTGTGCTGTTTGTCTAAAATGTTATTTGAAAAAACTTTCTAAAAATGATATTTTTATGGTAATCATAAATGTTTCTGATATATATTTAGGAGTCTATATTCAAGGTTACCTTATTATTTCCAGCATATATATTTTGAACATTTTTTTGATATCTTTAAAATTTGTGTACTAGATCATTTTTGCTTATTTCAAATTATAACTGAATTAATTTGATAATTATCAAAGGTGCAAATGCACGAAACTGAAGAGCACCGGAAAGCAATTAGTTAAGTATATAAAAAATACAATTTAATATTAAATAAACAAAAGAGGGTGGCGGTGGTGAATTGGTGATGAACCGGTTTGCCTTAGTTGTTTGTTTACCAAATAACACAAAAATAAAGAGCGGAGAACAGAGAGAGAACACTTAAAGAGCACAAAATTTGCGATAGACAAGTCGAAAAAATGAGATAATGATATAAAACACAGGCAATTAGCTCCACACAAGGCAAAAGCATGTTTCTAAGGTCTTTTTGTGAAAGCTAAACGATTCTATTCCGAAATCTTGACCTATAAAGGGTATTGCTGCTCACCTCTGGATTGTCGCGCACTTTCTGGAACTCTTTGACCATTTGCTCGCGCGTTGTGTTCCTGTACCGCATAATCCCCCTCAAAATACGCTCCATTTTGAACTTTTTTTGGGTTTCTTAATCTTAATTTGGCACTTTTATTGCACGCACTTTGGCACCAGAATTGATTTTCCTTGATTTGTGTATAATAATGACGCGTTCGCGCTTCGCAAAAAAAACGATGGAGCTCGGTTGGCGTTGGTGGAGCATTTAAATCGGAATTGTTGCTTCCAAAACACGCGACATATTAAGCGAGCAGCTGTTGTTGTCTCTCTGGGAGAGCGCTCCCCATTTTCTTAAAGAGAGAACTTAAGAGCGGCAGAGACCCCAAGCAATTGGGGATAGTTTTCAAGGTGCTAACTTTTCCATTTATAAATAAACTTGTGCGCTTAGAGTGAAAACACTAGAGTTTCGAGTTGGTAATACCCATGTTTATGATCTTGTAACATTTAAGCATATATAAAACTATACATTTTCATTTAATTGTAAAAGGCAATAATACGTGCAATACCTATTTTGTATTTTAGTATAGTTAATCATTTTAATACTAAAAACCATATCCAATAAAAATGTTTTTATAAAGAAATGTAATCTAAATAACTTTTATAAAACAGATGACTAACTTAGTAATGCAATTTAAGAGAGTAGTTTGTTGATACATGTGCATAAGAGAAATATTAGAACTTTTTCCTTACCCACTGCTTTGGACACTCCTTGGGGAAATATTTTCTAAGTAAATATTTTTATTATTATTATGGGGAGCGGAAATCAATTGCTTAATAGCATTTCTCTGAGCAAACATCTCTGGCAAATTCCAGACAGTCGACTAACGTTTAAAAGTCAACTTATTCGCCAGACGGCTTATCAGTGAGGCAGAGTGGGAAACGACTCGAAGAGCTGATGATGTTGATATTATGGCTTCCACGTTCTGTGTACATTTTGCTGTTGTTGCACCTAATCGATGTATTGATGGAACTTTCTGATGACTTCCTTGATCTTTATGGGTCAAGGTCGATTTATATGTATTTTTAGCTTTCTCATTTCTAAAGCTTAATTACAAACATAGTAACTTTACTTACCCCAAACTCCAATATTATGATGTATAACATGAAGAGGTGTCATTGAAATCGCTCAGTGCTGAATTTGTATCAAAAGAAGATTTATATTGTGTCAAATTAATTAATTATATTTCCAAAATTCTTTTCAAACCCCAATTTGAAACGCTCAGTAGCCCACCCACTTGGGCCATACAATTCATCTACATTTCATTTCTACATGTAGAAACGTAGTATTGAGTTTGGCCAATGGGGGCGCCACATAATGTGTAGTTTGCTAACCCCATATAACGATATATCGCATTAAATATATATTTTCTTTAATGATTTTGTATCTGAATGCCCTTCTGCCGAATAAAATATTCCTTGTTGGCAGCACGATTTGTCTTTCCATTGGGACTTCGCTTTAGATCGTTAGCAATTAGACAACCGGCGTGTAATCTCAGGAATTTTGTGCTAGCATGCTGGGCTACAAAATCTATAACGTCCTTTTCACTTAACTGAACATTTGGTTTTTTGGCGATAATAGCCGCTGCCTCGTCGCCATTTTCCACATTCCAAATGCCAAAGACACAGGCTTCGACCACACCAGGCATTTGGGAGATCAATTCCTCAAGATCATGAGGATAGTACTTGTTGCTGTGGTACTTGAGCAGGTCCTTCTTTCGCTCCACAATGTACACAAAGCCATCAACGTCCACGTAACCAAGGTCGCCCGTTTGGTACCAGTTCTCCCTGTAAACTCCTTTCGTAGCTTCTGGATTTCCGTAATATCCGGGCCAAAAGCTTCCATTATAAACGAACACCTCGCCCTCCTCGTTGGGACCCAGTTTATCACCTTGATCGTTGAGTATCTTTACCTTGTAGCCAGGACTAGGACGACCAACCGAATTAGGCTTTGCATCGTAGTGCCAGTTGACGCAGTAGAGGGAACCCAATTCCGAGGCTCCATAGCAAAATTGAATGATGTCCTTTCCCAATTTCTGGCGCAGTCTTTTTTGCACTTCCGCGGTGCAACGTCCACCTCCAAAATAATAATATCGTAAGCTATGCAGGTTGGCTTTCTCAAAGTCCCGACAACTGACAATGGCTGCCACTTGCGCCGGAGATTGTAGAACGTATGTGACTTTGTATTCCTCGATTATGCGGAGAGTTTCCGAGGGATCAAAGGGTTCCTCAGATACTATCCGCTTGGTGCTAAAGACCCCCGAGGAGACCACTGTCCACAGACACGAAGCCCAGTCCAAGGAGCTGGAGACGTACTGAATATCCGAGGTGGTTACTTTTCTGTGTAAGTAGTAAGGTTATTATATTTTCTTTATAAACTGTACTCTTTATGGTCCACTTACGTAAGGCCGCTTAGAATGGTTCGGCAATTGGAAACGATAACTGCCTTTGGAGTTCCCGTGGTGCCAGAAGTGCTGAGTATAGCCAAAGGATGGGTGGAACCTTGTTTTAGGGGAGTTGGCTTGAATCCTTCTTCCGCTGGCGTCTTCAAAACTTCCTGGATACTTAAGACCCCGGCAGGATGATTCCGCATTGTCACTATCCTTACATTCAACTTGGCGGTAGTGGAACGAATTTTTTCGTACTCATCACCATCGCAGAAAATTATTCGTGGCTTTGTGTTGAGGAACAGTTTCTCAATAATTTCCGGTAAATAGGCACTGTTCAGCGTGTGCATGGCGATGCCATTAAAGAAACAGGCGTATGCCACGGCCGCGACATGGGTGGTGTTCCGAGCTATAACGCCCACGATGTCCGTTTCAGTCAGTCCCAGTTTGCGCATAAAAGTTGCAATGCGAATAGCATTATTTAACAGATCCTCCCTGAGAAGTATAGTTTTCTCCGAGTCTGATATCTGCAGAAGATTGTCTAGATTATCAGTCAACCTCTCATATGATATTTTTGATGTACAAACCTGAGCCACGCTCTTGGGATGTCGGACCATTTCTTGAAATATAATTTCGCCTATGGACAAATCCTCTCCGAACTGGAGTTCCTCTTTTTCACTGCTCCAAATCTTATCGACGACATCGTAGTTAGTTTTTGGCAGAAATGACATGTTTGCCACCGAATTGCAAAAAGTTCTAAGACCACACATGATTTTTGCTTTATATACTGCAGTGCCAGCTGATAGCGTAAATCGTAAAACAATCTTATCATGCTTTGATATGGCAATCACACCCGCTTTTAGTACAATGAAAGATTATATTATATTTGCGAAAACGAATACTTGTTCTTGGCTTTAGAAAATCTATTAAAGTTATTTATTATTATTATTATTATTATTATTATTATTATTTATTTATTTATTAACACCAAATTATTATTTTTTATTTCCCCTTACTTCACCATTGTAATAGAACTTAACAGGCAGTAGGTATCTCAATCGTCGAAGTACATACTGGAACGTAATTTTTTTTGTTTTTTTTTTATGATAACCACATAACTCAGAGATAACGATACTTTCTTTACCTAACCCAATTATACTGAACTTAAATGTTATATCATGGTTTTCATTATCAAGTTATCATCTAATCATGGTTCCTGATAACAGTAATTTTAAGTTATCTTACCTTAAATCGTTTATATGGTAATCTTTAGGTACAGGGGTAACTTTTCTATGCGATCCGAGCTGGGCTTTTGTTAATGTCATTCAATAAGTATAATGCAATAAAAGTGTAATAAAATGTGACCTATAACGCGACTGTGAAGAAATATATCGTAAAAAAGAGTATAATAACAAAATAAATTTTTATCGACAGTTTATACGCCATAAGCTGGCAAATTTTATATGTGTCAGTGCTTTCACAGAAATACATAGAAGAATTAATTGTAAATAACCATTAATGACAATATGCACTGAGTTTTAAATTCAGGTCAAAGATATACTGATGCTTTTTGCTCATAATAATAATACTCTTTATTATATTCTCTTTAAAATGCTTTTATTTTGTGAAAATTATTATTTGTAACGATATTGGAATTCCTGCATTTCACATGCTCGATTTTATTGGCCTGGGAGCATCACGGCTCCCATTCGGATGAATTGGGCTCTTAGCCAGTGTAATATTAGCCTTTCCGAGAAGTGCCCACCGCATCATTCGGCGAGCGGGTTTTTGTTGGTTTTCGGGCATTGTCAGAACTTCTCAGGCATCTCGGCTGGGATGCCTCCGAAAGTGGGTCACACAAACACCTGTGCGGCAAAAAGGCCCACACCAATGCAAATATTATGAAATCCCCACCGCCGCGAAAGAAAGCAAAGTCTAAACCACAAACACGGCTGACTGTGTGCCGCCGCCGAAAAGCAAAAAGCAAAAACCAAAACAACAACCAGGGCCATTTCACCAGCAGATTCACTCTTGATGATTATAAGCTTTTGTTGTGTGTTTCGGGCCTTGTGGTTTTCGGGATTGGGACCTGACTGACCGACTCCATCGCATCCCAGCCCCCGCAACGAACTCCCCGAACCAACTGTTTTGCTTTCCTTTCATTATCGAGCGGCAAAATATTGGTTAAGCAAGCAAGGCAGAGGCAATGAAATCGAAAGAAAATAGTATCTAAAGCGGGGAGTGACGAGCCGATAACTTGATGCTCTAGAAAAATTACATTCAAATAAGAATTATAGATCATTAACGAGAGAAGCAATATATCTATCATATTCGGAGTTGTTCTTGAGTAAATATAATTTTTATTCAAATATTCTAATAACTTAAAGACAATTTTATTTTCATATCTTATGAAATTAAGTAAAGAATAATATTTAATATTATCAATTTAATTCCAAACCTTGGTCTTTGTATAATAATAATAATATAATAATAATAATAATAATATTGGTTTAATATTAATTCATTGATAAAATTCTTAACTCATATTTTGGAAAAGTCTCTATAATAATTGCAAAATTGCTTTATAAATCAATGGACCCTGCAAAGCCGTAGATATTTTAAAACAAAAGTCTCAGAAATTGTCGATGGTGATGCGCCAGCAGCATCTTCATCTCGTTCCCAAAAAAACCCGAAAAACACCGTCATGAGATGATGATCAGAACCCTAACTTAAAGCTCATTACGATGGCTATCAAGTGGGGGACAAGGAGAGGTACAAAGAGCCAAGATATAGGAAAAAGCGTGGGTACAGCAGGCGAAATAATGAAGCAGAATCGCCTGCATGACAATGATTACTGTAAGCCAAATGAATAAGAGAAATACAAAGAAAGACAGGGCCCGCAGCTCTGGCCATCTCACTCCCACTCGAACATTTGAATTCGAGTTGGGAGCCGCTGTCAGCTTTTTCAGAATATTTGGGCCAAAGCGCCAAATGTAAACATTAAAAAAAAAAACGGAAAAAAAACGGATGATGATGGTTACTTAACAATGTTGAACAATAAATGAGCTCCAAATATGCAAGTGTGTTTGTGCGGGATTTCGGTGGGTGTGTGGGGGTACCCAAAGTTATTGTAGGTGTTGTGAAATCAGAGACCCCGAGAAAGAAAGGGGTATGCAGGTGCCAAAGGGTTTTGACCGCGTTGAGTCATTCAATTACTGCATTCCATCGAAAGGAAATTAAAAAGGCCTACTCCTCAATAAGGTTAGGTCTGCTTACGAAATTTTGAGAAAGGAAGGTTTATTAAAACTCAATTTTACTTAAAATCAATAGCAAAATTTATTTAAAGGTTAGAAAGATGTGGATTAAAAGCTCCATTAAACACGTAAAAGAAATATGAACTTTATAATTATTGTAAGCATACTTCAATATAACAGCAATAAATTATAGCTGGCAATTAAATTGGAACCCTGCTCTAATTATTTTCTATTCTATAATTAAATTTGAACACATCCTGTGCTAAGATATAATAATTTCCAAGAAAAACACAAATTCGTACATGAAACTATAATATTTTACTGTTATATTCTTTAAGCCGTATTTTTCTACCTCAACAATAAGGTCTCCGTTATGATGTCATATGGATTTGTCTTGACCAACTTACCAACACACAGACATGCAGAGTTCTACAATTTTTTGGGGTTTCCTAAGCATAATTTATATTTGGGTGTTACCTCGTTTTTTCACATCTCCCAAAAGTCTTTGCCTCTTTCTTTTTGCCCCCCTCTATCTCTTTCATTTCGTTTGTATCTATTTCTTTCGGCCACAATTTGCAAATGGGTTTTTGGTTGATTCTTTTGGCTCGGACTTTGGCTTTGGGTTAATTAGTGAGTATCTTTCCTCAGCACGCACAAATAACAAAAAAAGGTAGGAAGCCAACAACAACGCTTTTGGCGTTTCAGTTTTTTATTTTTGAATTTTGTTGTATTTGTATGTGTGTTTGTATGGGTAATGGCGGCGGCATTGCTGTTCTTATTAGCGTTGTAGCTTTTAAGCTTAAGCTTGCCCCGAAAATGTGGGTCACCAGTGTCGTTAAAGCCGCTCTTCGTCTTCAGACATACAGATATATATGTATATATGCTTATTCCGGTGTGTGAGTGCGCAAATTAAATATTCACAGCGTTGGCTAAGCAAATAAAATCTTCCAAGCTCTTTAGTTGTTGTTGTTGCATTTCCTTCTGCCCACTTTTGTTAGCTGTTTTTTTCCAAAAGGTTTCTTTTGGGTCCGAACAATCGGAGATGGTTCGGCGCATGAAAGTGAATCAGAATGTTTTAGCCGTTCTTTGCAAAGCAAATGAGATCAAAAGTGGGCTTTAGTCGCATCTCTTTAACCTGAATATGTCAACCCTACTTAAGCCGCTTCTTCTTTATCGAATTTTGTTTCTTTTTGGCAACAAGAGAGAAGCCCATGTAGCCAATATTTGTATGCCACTTAGTTCAATTTATTCTACCTAAAAGAGAATGTCTTCTGAGTAGATTAAGAGGTAACTCTTTAAAAGGAATAATCATCAGATATGATAGTTAATGAAATCAATTATTTTTTTGGTATTTTAAAATCGCCACCGTTTGACCAAATTCTTATAATTATTAATTATAGTTAATAGTGGCTTAACAGTAGAATTTCTATAAGCCCAGGGTATTCATCATTTTGAGAGATGGTTCTTGCAAGCCCAATTTACATATAAAATCCCACAATTCTTTTGGCAAACACTCGAATGTCCAGATGTTCTGCTTACATTCTTTGTGTAATCTTTCATTCTCTTGGCCAACTTTTAGTGACGATTTGTGAAAAAATAATGAGGCAAGAAAACAGATTCGGTTTGCTGTGGGCGTACCTTATTATGAGTTATACATATGAGAGGGACATGAATTCGGCGGTGCCGTCAGCCGTTGGCTATAAAGGGGTGTGCCCTGACCCAATTTTTTTATTTTATTTAATATTTTTCGTTGCTCTCGGGGTCTTTCTCTACTTTTCGCCTTCTTTGTTTATTCACGCATGAGCTCAGCATTACGCGGAGAAAGAATTCTGCATATTTATAGTTCCCGGGGAATAGTGAAGGTATTCTTAACCCTTCGGCGAGGACGTCATTAAGTAAATGTCCATGCCAGTTTTGCATCATTCGGTGGGCAGGTAAGAGCGCGGAATACAATGTCAAAGGACGGGCAACGGTGAAATTTACAATTTTATGGCGGACTTTAAGTGGAAAACGGCAAACAGTCAGAGGCAGCAACAGAGCAACAGAGGTTTTATGGCCATGACAAAAGACAGTCGGCGACAAATGTTGCATCCGCATTGCACTGCAGCCTCTCTTGGGTTGCAGATACGGCATTCACTGTGTAGTAGTTGCCCCTGCCCCTGCCAAGTCGTAAATCATGCGGCAATGTTTTGCATGTGACACGGACGGAGTGACAAGAGATTGACCCAATTTCCCAGACTAATCCGCAGCGTGTCCAATCTCGATTTCCTCCACTTGGTCACTGCCAAAACCCTTCTCGAACATTGTTGTGTGCAAGTAAACGCCTCGAAATAAAGAAAATGCAAGCAGAACCTTTGCTATTTCGAATATTTTAAGAAAATTAAGTAATTTAATAAGTTAATAATTTTTTGTAATATTAAAGTAATATTTATTTAACAAAAATACCTATATATATAAACTCTGTGAAATTAAATGGTTCTCTACTGATTAAAAATATAAATTTAAGTATTGACTCATTATGGTATGGTTCAACAACCAAACAAGGAAAAATACTTTTTAAGTTTACATTTTAAGCTTTAAGTAAATTTTTAAATTTGCAGTTTAAACTTTAGGTAATTTTTTAAAATATAATTAATAAAAAATGTTAATATCCCAAAAATCTTGATAAAAAATAAAATAGTTAATCGATTTCACAATGCAACCTTTTTTTCTGTGTAACAAATGACCTTCGATTAGTGCCAGGTCCTAGATAATGGCAATTTTTTCAATTTTTTCGTAATATGCGAGCAAGCCAGGGGCATGCCCTTTATCCTTTTTGTACGGCACACGACTGGCACACGTGTAAGGCTGAGGAAGCGTGGGTGGTAGAGTTGCATAACCTTCGACCACAGCAGAGTCCCTCGAAATTACTTAAACGTTTTTAAGTGAATGAAATTCGAAATGGGAAAATCATAAAACCAATTCTCTGACGACTTCTGTATTTTGTTATTACAGGTCACAATTTTTTTTTTAATATTGAAATGCCCAACATACTGAATATGCCCAGAAAATCAAAAGACTTAGAAAGCAAACTTTAAAAGAAAAATATTTAAAAAGCTGTGCTAGGTCAATACTACATCTGCAGTGGTTAATCATGATTTAAATTTTTATAAATATTTTCAGCACAAACAGATATCCACTTCAATCCGTACTTTGTATAATGACTTCAATTATGATTGTCCGCAATAGGAGAGTTTTCATTCAGCAGGCAGCAGAAAAACAAAAAAATAACAAACGGACAAATTATGGTAGTAGGAAAACTGTTACTTTCACATCAGCTAAAAGCTAAAAGCCAAGATTACACTCGGTACGGAAGCCAGAGAAACAGCAACAACATCAAAAATAATAGAAGCGTAATAGTTGCTAATTTTGTGCATTGCTCTGGCCCCAAAATAAAAAAAGTCAACAAAAAGGGCTAATTATGAGCACACTTTCGGCCAAAAGCGTTCGAAATGAGGGAACTCGCAGACAATGCAAAAGAATCACGTCGTTATAAACTGTTTTTCATGCTGTAGTTTTTTTTTCATTATTTATTTTTGAGTGCTTGATTTCAATGGGATTCGGAATTTGTTGTTGCTACGCGCATTTTTTGGGGTAGTGCACAAAAAGGTGAGCACTTAAATGAAAGTTGTTCAACTTGCTCACGGAGCCCTAAATTGTTGTAGTCTTATAAGTACTATATATGCGCATGTGTGCTCAAGAAGAGGAAAGAAAAAAGGGGTAATTGTTGTGGCAGAAATAAATAAGGAAATCGAGGACACGAAAAAATACTATTACGTTATTTGGCGAAATACTATCAATATAAAAGTTTAATTAGTTTCAGAATATTATCTTACTTGGAAAATGTTTTAGAATATTTTTCCAACTTTAATCGACTAGAACTTGTTTCCCGTCTTGCTTTACTTTTAATGTATTTCCCTATTTTAAATTACATTATTCCAAATCTGTTTCATATGGTCCGTAACATTTGGTACATCAAAGATAGTATAATTAGAAAGAAGCCCAAAATAATTATGCTTTCGGATTCTCTCACCCGTGCATGAATGTGGCCGTAGCGAGCGGTATTACCAGGTGGGTGTATTACCGTAATTGAACCCGGGTCTCGACCTAAGATCGAGGAATATAGCCAAGCGTCGTATGTGTCATGCTTATTAAACTTTTGGTTCTGTTCCAAAAACTATTTTGGGCAGCCGCACTTTATGATTGGTAATTAAAAAAAAATACTTTTTGGTTACTTTTGGGAACCCTGGCTGTCTGTTTTTGGGGGGCTGACCGAGTCATGGTTGGCTTAGTTGCGTCTTGTCTTGGCTTGCTCCCATTGACAGCAAACGGGTTGCCAAAGTGCGTGGACTGGAGGGCTGACGGGGATTGGCGGCAGACACCCCAAAAACCAACAAACAAGCAGCCAAATGTTGCACTACATTTTAGTTGTAGTTGCTCCTGCACCCGGATTTCAAACCGGAGTCGGAGCTGGAGCTCAAGTTGGCATCGTCATCGCCATCGCCATCGCCGCAGTTGCTAAACTTGTTGCACATGTCGGATACTAGTCAGCTTTATTGAGGGGAAACTGAAAACAGTTTGGAGTCGCCAAGCCGGCCATTTTCTAGCCCATTCTGGCTATTTTTATGACTCTAAATCGGGAAACTCTTAAATTAAAGTATTTTTTATTTTACTGTAATAGAAGTACCGATTAAAAATTGTTTTATATTTATTTTTAAGAGATTTTGTATAAATTTGTATCATACAACTGCTAGGAACTTTTAATATTATTAACAAATATTGTATTTTTAAATTAATGTTTCTTTTTAGCAAACTGATAGAACCACAATTTCCCAGCAACCATTTTCTAGCCCATTCTGGCTATTTTTATGACTCTAAATCGGGAAACTCTTAAATTAAAGTAATTTTTATTTAACTGTAATAGAAGTACCGATTAAAAATTGTATTTTTATGAGAGCCTGTATAAATTTGTATCATACAACTGCTAGGAACTTTTAATATTATTAACAAATATTGTATTTTTAAATTAATGTTTCTTTTTAGCAAACTGATAGAACCACAATTTTCCAACAACACTGAATTCAAGACGTAGCTGAAGTTGTCCGAGGCTAAGGCTGTTCCTAGTTTTTGTATCAAAAACACTTAACAACTTGTAAAATTCTCCGACTGCTGCAGTTGACACACATCTGTCAAAGCGGCCAAGTGGGTCAGCTGGTGGGGCAAGTGGTGCTGCTGCTGGTGGTGGAGTGGTGCGATCTTGTTAATCGTTTTTGATTGCCGCGTTGATGTTCCACCACCTGAAGCACTCAAATGATGATTGTCGTTTAGAGCGCCGAGCCGTCGACTGTCACAGATTCTTTACTTTTCCCCATCGTGTTGCTTGCTTTCTTGATTGTTGTTATTATTTGTTATTGTTATAGTTGGTGCGGCTACTTTAGTGTCATGGCTTATTATGTGCATTATTAGCTTGGCTAGATAGTCGCTCGACTGGCTATCACAGACTTTCAGGGATCGATAATTAACTCCTTTGGATAAGATACTTAAAACCAAGAATTGCAGATGATAAGAGGATAGGGTATGAAATGAAAATTTTTGAATGCAAAGAAATATTTACAAAATATTTACCAATAATAAGTCGATACCCAATTTAAAGATGCTAAGTTATTGTTTTTATTGATCTTTAACTTAATAATATTGAGTGAAATTCTAACTCTTTACTCTGCTCTGTTTATGTTAAAGGTTCTGGGTATATCTCACATGAAACGTGTTCTTTATGAAACCCAATCTGTTCGTCTTTATCTTTAAGTAATTTTGTAATGATTTAATGTAATGCGTTGGCCCTATTTTATTAACTACCGATTTCAACTGTAAGAATTACGTGCCTCTACCATTATAATCGCATAAATGTATGCCCAAAGCCGCCGAAAATTCTGTCACACACAATACGAATCTTCAGAATCTCCATTTATTCTTTCCGCACTCAAATGTAAAGCCCAGCCATGCCCACTTTTAATATTCAATAAAGATTTAACGAGACATGTTAACCGCTTTTGCAGTCACAGAATGCATAAATAATTATAGAATTGAGCAACAATTTCAGCAAAGTAATAAAAAACGCCAACAAAAAAGCCAAAAAAAAGAGAAGAAGTTGAGACACGGCAATTAAATTCAATTTTGTGGCCAATAAAGATGAGAAAGAGCGGAGAAAGAAAAAAAAAAGAATATAGAGGGGTTGTGCGATGTACCAGGAACAGTTATGGCCAAACACTGAGATAATAATTTTGTTTAAATTTAATTGTGAGTTATATTTGTACGGTAAATCACGTAGCAGCGTGGAGTGATTGGATGGCAAGGGGAGGGGCATAATAACCATGTATTGGTCATGGCCCAAGGGGAAGCCTAATTGGCCAAATTGATATATTACTTTATATATCTTCCTCTGTGTGCGGCAATTGAAGCATGAATGTGAAAGAAAGAATGAAAAAAAAACCATTGAAAGAAATGAATCAGTTGGAAAGATAAAACGATAGATCTCATATATTATAAACATATTTATAAGCATTTTGTAACTGTCACTTTCAAATCAATTGGCCACAGAAGAGTATAGCTTTTGAAGTTGTTAATTTATTTATGCTCACATCTTTGGCCATTTGCATTTCTACCAAAAAGCTATCGAAAACCTTTGGCTTAAATAAAGAAATTCTCTGACCAATCATAAATAACTTAAGCAAAACAACAATAAGCCAGAAGTTAGCAACATAAAAGGAAAGGAAACGAAAGAAATGTGTGCAGAGAAGAAGAAGCAGCAGCAACACAAAAAGTCGGTCATGAAATCGCAAGTGACCCACTTGGCAAGCGAACGAGGCAAAAAAAAAAAGTATCCACAAAAAAAAGAAAGAAATGAAGAGAAAAACGAAAGACTCAGGCAACGAACGCGATGCAGACAAATATGACAAGCGACGCTAGAGCGCGTGATAGAGACGGCATATGCCGCGCAGAAAGAGACAGCAGACAGGCAACGTAGCGAATCTAAAAGAGGACACCATAATTGGCAAACAAGGTGGGTGGGGGGGGAGGATGCCCAAGTGGTAAACCCGCCATGAATGACTCGACTTGCTCGCAGCCGGACCTGTATGCGTCACTAAACTTGACCAAATCGTATGTACAAGGAAGTCTGCTGCAGACTCCGCCTCATGATATACCCCATCCAAAACCAAGTCGTGTTAGCTAATGACATTTTTTGTGGGCCTCCATCGTCTGGAGTCTGGGTCTGGTCAGGACAGCAGGTTCAAGTCAAAGTGCGGGCGTCTCGGGATGCTTTTCCATGTGGCGCTGGGAAATTTTCTCGGGTCACGAGGAGTTTTCCGGCTGCGGTTTTTACTCAAGTGAAAGCAAAGGATGAGATTGGGTTGCGGAATCTAGCATGAATAGATCACGATTGGGTTAGGATAGGTGAATAAAAGTAAAAATGTATGCTGTCAAATGCCTTTTACTGGTGGGATAAAGTGTTTTAAAAGTGTAAAGACAGCTTAATGGATTTCCAATGGTTAGTTGAAGTAATAACAATAAAAATATTATTTATAAGGCGTCAGAAAATAGTATAAGAAAGTAAAGAGCAATATAATAATGCTAGTAATAAAGAAAATCATTTCGGCATGCCTAAAGCTTTATTTAAATCGACCCTCATATGGAAATTCTAATAAATCTTTTCGATCGATGAATATGTACCACTTTAAAAACAATTTCTCACCGGCTCTTAATACCCAGCTCTTTTTCCAGTAATTTTCCCAATATTTCCCCCGCTTCTGGCCAGACTTTGAGCCGCTCTAGACACGGCATACTATCCACCACTAGCCGCATAATAGACTTGGCCTACATTCGAGCCACTCAGACACTCAAGGCATTCTTTGCACACACTCTCCGCCTCTTTCACTTTTACTCTCTGCTCATAAGCATAATCATGCTTACTCATGATAATCAGACTCTGTTTCTGTTTCTTGGCTGCTCAGCTCATTACCATGCCGAGCCACAATAACAACAACCTCTAAAAAAAAAGCAACCACGATAGTAACAATAACAATTATTATACCGACTTTAACTAGTTTCCACACTTGGCCTGGTCTAGTCTGAGCCCGCACAATTTTCCATTTCCATTTTCTTTGTAAATGCGGTCGAACTGCCGCCACTTCCCCCGCCGTCTTCTCTCACATCGAAAATGTAATAAAACAAAAACGTTTTAAAAAACGAAATAAAGAAACACAAGTGCTCTGGGATTGGGGACCACTGTGGAACTATTTCCTGATGGGCCAATAATTTGGGTAATTAAAATTACTGCCTTAAGCCATGATCGTTATAAAACAGTGGTGAAGGCAGTGCATATGTACATATGATATCTCTATAAATGTATAATTTACAGTGTCAATTCTTAGATACAAATCATAAATAATAACTTGTAAAAGAATTCTTACAAAACATTTACCTCGAAATTTAATAAAAGTTATTTAATTAAAAATAACCATCAAGAAGTTATTTATTTTTTAATAAATAGCTATTGTTTTACTCAAAAAAAGGGATACCGTTTATTGAATATTTAGTTGGTAGTCGGGACACAACCACACACAGTATATACACGTACTTAGGTTAAATTATAGTTATTAAAATGCCTGAAAATATTTGAAGCGCGAAGAAGCATTTGCATAGATATTAAAATAAATAAAACGAAAGGTATTTAATTTAAATGGATGAATGCAAGAAAGGCACAAGAAAGCATTTGATCTATAAAATATATAATAACTGAACTTAATCAAGAAGTTAAATATGGGAAGCGGAAACTAACTAAGAATTTTAATGATGGTCAACAGTTTAAGGAAGCAGGATGTGCTGCCAATTTGGCTGCACTGCATCGATATTGCAAGTTGCAACTCAAAAGAAGCCCGCAACACACACAAGCGTACACACCACACACACACTTGTGCTCAAAACGTTTTTCGAATATTTTGAATAACGGTTCATGGTGCATACCAAAATCAAATCAAGTGGAATCGCTGGTTGGCTTTGTTTTTGTTGCTGCTTTTGGGTTTCGGTTTTTTGGGTCTGGGTCTGGGTCCCCTCGCCACTTGACCGAAAACCCACGAAACGACAAAACGAGACGCATATGAATTCTTTTTTTTTTTTTTTTTTTGGTCGATGGCAACAAGTGCGCCGGCTGACCATACAAAATACCGAAACCTGTTGGCCCATATCACGTACCTTCTGGCCAACTCCCCACCAGCACCTCCTCCTTCTCCTTTTCCTTGGGAGCCACATAAAAAGTTGGAACGCCGCCGCTTGGCGGAATTAATTATGTAGCCCAAAGCTGAATTATATGCGAAAGCAACTACCCACCACCCCTTTTCCCCTCCCCCTCCCCCTTCGCTGTCGCTGTTGTTGTTGTCCCCCTTTTTTCAGTTTATCTTCCAAATGCGATGCGAAACTTGTTTGTGCATTTAATTTATGGGCGCGACGCGAAGAACAGAAGACAGCAGCAGCGGCGGCGGCCAGAAGAAGCGGTCTTGAGGAAGACAAACGCACTGCACTTGTCCCAAAGGGGGAGGGGGTGATGGCCACCCTTCCCCCACCTTACGCACTCGCAGCCTCCGGCGGCATCTTCGGATCACGAGCGGCCCAACAACGGAAAAATGTCAGATCCAAGCACGTGACCCAATTTGTGATGCTTCTTATTGCACACTGAAAGAAATTCAATGAAATTACCAAAATATAAACGGGTAATCTTTAAGATAAGAAGCATTTATGTTTTTTTTTTAAGAACTTGCAACTACAACAATTGTTTTAAGCATTTTTGAAAGTTATTTGAAAAATAACTTGCTAATTTAATTGATACAAAATTCATTTTACAACTGTCGCTTATATAAAGATGATCAAGCAGAGCTAGCCAATATAATAACATTAATTTTATGTTTTAATGATATGTATTTTAACAATCTGTATAATTTTTAAGTTAAAGCAAAGTAATGTGTGATTATTTTAACTTTCAACATTCTTAGGATGAGTTTTTAATGTTATAAATTAGTTGAATAATATTTAAGGATCGTTAAAGCAGGAATATTATTTTTTAAACCCCAGACTTTTTTGTGTCATTTCTTCCCATTTTTCCCTGTGTAAAGTGTAAAGAGGCGGGTTGAGGAGAGTAGCTGGAAATAAGCAGGATACTGTGGCATCCTTTGTCCGCTTTGATTATGTTGCGCCTCTCATAATTGGGTTAATTTTTGGTGGCACCATCGAGCGGCCAATAATTCGCTGCATTTTTCTCTCCCTTTTCGCCATTTTTCTGCCTGGGATCTTTTCTCATTTTTTTTTGACAACTGCCTGACAGGCGTTAAGTTTTGGCCAAGATTTCTGTGGTGTTGTGGTTAAAGGTGAACAGTGAAAAATTCGAGCCGAGTTCATCTTCGGCTGCTTCCTCTTGATCGCTTTGTTGGCGTTTGACAGCCGTGACACATGCAACATAATGCAAAAAATAAATGAAAATTCAAAAAGATTCGAAGGGGCTTGAGAGACTAATGAAAGAAAGGCAGCTGAGTTGCACCTTTTGCATTTGGCTTTTTGGATCGAGGGCTGGGTAATCTGTGCACTATATCAAAAGACTTGAGCAAAAACATGGGTTCGATTACCAACATTAGTTTGATTTAAGATACATTCAAGGATGGTATTAATTTGGTTGAACTCCTAAAATTCATTTTTTTTTAATTATTTGAAAATGCACATTAACAGCATAAACTTTTTCTTTCATATTAACCTACCTATTCTCTAATGGCTGATTTCATTAAATTTAAAAATATTAGATTAAATAAATTATTACAAATGAATAAATAATCGCAGTTGAACCAATTTTGCCTAAATCTGAATAATAAAAAACTCTTTTCCAATCCGCAATCAAGTGAATTATGGATTACTTTACCGCTGCCGAGAGCTGCTTTCCGTGGCTATCGGCCGCATCTAGGCTACTGGAGGAGCCAAAGCAGCTGGCGCAGAATTTCTTTTTCGCCGCACAACTATCCCAGGCAAAGTATCTGGCAGATACAATGTAGCTTTGGCCTGGGGCCCGCTCAATTTAATGACAAACTGATTGCAAAGTGACACGGAAAGAGACACAACTGACACCCGCCGATATGGTAAAAAGTATAAAAAATCAAGAGCGCCAAATGAGAGCAGAGATACACCAGTGTAATGGATGCATTTGAGCCAGAAAAAGTTGGTTTCAATGCGCTGGATCCGCTGCAAATTGATTAATTCGCTACGCCCGGGCTTGTCGCAACGGGAACAGAGATTTTGAGCCAAAAAAAAAATAAATCGCCCTATCTGATGACAATCAAGCAGTTGAGCAGCTTAAACGGTATTCACTCCCAAAAAAGTTACCGTCGCTGCACAAAGTGGAGGAAAATTCAATTAAAAAGCCAGTTCAAAGGGGAGCGGAAATCTCTTGTATTTGGCCCAGTCATTGGGATGGTCTGATGGTCCGAATGCATTCGAGCAGGTGCAGACCCATTTGTATCTCGTAGATACAAGATGCGAGAAAAGTGAAAAAAGTTCCGTTGTCGTTTGTCGGCTTGTCGATTTGTCGGCTGCTCCTTAAGCTCCATGGCCACATTAACCGTTAGACAAAATGATGCGATGCGCTTCTTTATCCACCTTTTTGGGACTCCACTGAGCCGTTATGATTGTTGGTGTTATTGCCGCTGCCGCCGCCGCCGCCGTTCTTTAAGCTTCGCTGCCCTTTTCCAGTTATATCAACCGGCAAAAGTTCGTTGCCTGAGTCTTGCGTATCTGTGCACTGAGAAAAGGATGCTCTGAATTTGAAAAAATATTTAATATAAAAGGATTTTGTAAGCCAAAATTCGGTGAAATCAAAAGACTTAGGCAACAAACTTGTTTGCTGGAAAATGTATCTTGTCTTCTTTTGTTATAATTTTGTCAAGTTTTTACTAAGCTTGATTAAAGAAAAAACTTTTCTAACTTTCAAGATTATCATACAATTTTAAAATCTAACCTTATCTATATATGTAGATAGATTTGGTAAATTATAATTAAATAACTGTTCAAACCTCCAAGAGTATTTTACTATTTTATATCTAACACAATTTATATTTTAGCTTACACTTTAATATGTATGTCAGTATCAACATGTTATTATAAATATTTTATTCCGTTTTACAGATATTATTTTTCTTCCCGTGCTTCTGCAGCTTAGTTCGAGTTCCAGTCTGCGTTGAACGCAATAAATTTCCTCTGAAAATCGCAATCAATGAAGAATCGTACACTTATGTTTATTGCTTCATGCAGGAAACATACATTCCTTCTTTCTCAAGCATACAGCATTTTTTTTACAATTCAATTGGCTTTATGTAAGACATTCTTTTAAACTGTCAAATAAAACCTGAAATAAAACCATAAAATTAGCTTCAATAAAAACAAGAAAATGGCATTTGTTCAATACATGAATGGTAGTAACTTTTATTATCAACAAAGTGTTTTTAAAATTAAATGCTTTAAGAATAGTAATCGATTTCAGTTGTAAACTTGTTTCATAACTATATTTCCTTTCAGGTTCAATGAGAAAACTATATTTAAATACTACTGCTTTCACTAAAGTGTTGTTTAAAATAGAGGTTTCAGAAGAGGTTTCAGCAATTTTACTTAAATTTGATTGAAAAGGGGCAAAGTATGTACCTGATATAAAGATATCATATATTATTTATAATTATACTATAACATAAACTCTTTATAACATCAGTAATTTTCCAGGCTAACAAAGCGCTTTTCTTCGAACCCTATCAGCCGTAAAATAGATGAAAATGTCTGTGGATCTTGCAGCCAATTGCCTGCCCATATTTCGCCTCTTTCTTCCAATTTCCCCCGCCATTTTCCCATCCATATCCCCAAGATCGTCGAATGGAACTTCATTAGATGCAGCAGGGAGTTTGTCAAGAGCGAAGTCAGCCAAAAGCCATGCCCATGACACTCCACTCTGCACGCAGACACATGGCCTTTTGGCCGCCCGTCTATCTGGCCAACATCGGGCCTCTATGGCCAAAAACCCCCTTCTACCCCTTGCTTTTTTGGGGGCCATTGGCAATGTTAATGGTGTGCATTATTTTCATGTTTATTTATGTTGCTGGCACACACAACAGCACACGGCATCTGCAACATGTGGCAAATGCAATTTGCATTTGCATCTCAATTGCATTTTGCATTGTCTGATGTTTGTTTTGTGTTGTTTGTTCGGTTGTGGTTGTTGTTGGTGCCATTGCTGTTGCCATTTGTTGTTTATCTCTCTCCACACACAGCTGCGTTTGATGCGGATCCGGTTTTCGTTGACCCACTTCCGGTGCTGCCAGTTGCAGTTGCCTGTGGCTGCCACTGCGACTGCTACTGTGAATGTGAATGTGGCTGCCGCGCTGTCAATTGCGTTTCGTCTTGACCTTTGCCTAGCTGTCGAGCCACCCACACAAGCCACCCACCCAAAAACTACACACAGAAAAAAAATAATGGTAGTTACTAAGATTCTTTAACTAATATTTACATTAACTTAAATCATTGATCATTGAAAATTGAACATATTTAATTTACCTCATTTGACTGTTAATAAATACCAAATTTTTTAAAACTGATGTCTTAAATTAATATGTATATATTAAGAAACATAGAAAATACATTTTTTTTTTACAAAATTGTTTACTATCTTCTTGAGTCATAAATATGTTAAGACTTTATATAGTTTTTAATTTAATTTAATGACATTTTTGAAAAAACTGATACAAATAAATAATGTATGATTTTATTAGATACGTTGATATTTTATTATTAATTTGAAAAGACATTTTTTTATTTTTAAAGATCATTAAGGGAAGGTGTTTTCTTTCAGTGCAGGTAGTCACCCACCCGACAGGCCTCCCACACTTTGCACTACATTCATATTTCTCCTAGATCCATTTCTCCGCTTCCTCCGTCGCACACATGCGGCCATTTATTTAGCATTTTTATTGCCGCCTCGTTTTGTTGTTCTCGTTCTTGCTCTCCTTTTCCTTTATTGTTTGGTTTTGTTCGCTTGTCTTTTGCGTGTTATTAACGTTGATAAGCCTCTGCATCGACAGCGCCTCCATCGCAGATCTCGACTCGGAGGTGTTCTATCCCCAACTCTTTGTCTCCCTCTTTCTGGGCTAACTAACGCCCGCACCTTGGCTCAAAGAAGAAGAATACCAAAAAAAAAAAAATGGTGGAAAAAGCCGAAGAGTACAAAATTATGCATGCCAAATTTGCATTATTATTATTGATGTTTGTTCTTGTGGTCGCTGGTGTTGTAGCTGTTAGATATGATGCCAAATTTATGCAACGTTTGACATCAATTCGAAGTTTTTGGCTGGACAAAAAGTTACACGAGATTGGCGAGAGAAGGATGTGAGAGATCTAAAAATGGGAACGAATGGGATGGCATCGAAGCTAGATCAGATATGGTAAGGTAATTTGAATGGAAATTTATACAAAATGCTTTTCGGGCTAAGATATGAAAGAAATATATTCAACTTAAAATAAAAATGAAATCGTGAAATAATTAAAAATGTGTTCCAATGTTGCCGATACAAACGATTTATAACTCAAACTCTACCAACATTTTGGTTACGCCTATACAAACAAATGACTTAGGACACCAACTCAATGGAAATTGAAAGGCAGACAGTGTTTACCTTATTCAACCACCAGGAACTGCACCGTTTGGCAGTAGTCAAGCAGCTTAGATGGCAATTTGAAACACTTGATGGTACATAAATATTACCTGTCTACGCTACCTCTCCCGCGATGAAATGACCACCCCTCGAGCACTTGTTTTCCCGGAGTTCTGTTTCTGTCACATTTGCAGTTCGTTTTTCGTCTTGTTTTTGGGCAAATAGAAAGGTGCAGCTCGGAGGCGTTGCAAATTGTTTTGACTTCTGCGCAATTTGTTATTTGCACCTTAATTTACAGATACTTTGCGGTCAGGCGGACCGAACCACCCATGGTGGCGACGATGTTCGGAAGATCTTCATTTTGTTTCGGGCGCATTTTGTTTTCGGTTGAGTTTGTCTAACCCAAATGAAGCTGGCCCCTGACAAATGCACAAATCTTGTTCTGAGGGCCCCTGACCCTCGTGTCAATATTTACACAATGTGCGGTTGAGTTTTATTTTCTTTTACTTTTTCACCGTTGCCCTATTGACCTCTCCCCCCGCCGGTCGCCACTTTATTTCTTACCAACTCTTTTGGCGTTTGCCTGAATTTGATTGCTTGCCTTTATTTGCTTGGAACAAAATGCTTTGACTGATGGCTTGACTTTGGAGGCACTTTCCTATATTGTTCGGTTGGTTGTTCCCCATTTCGGTTGGATTTTTTTATTTTTGGGTGAAGTGTCACGCTGTCCAAGTTCAATTAGTTTTGTATGCGCTCTTCACAACTTTTGCCGAACTTCTTTAATGCCAAGATTGATTTCCTCTGAGGCTGCGGCTGTGTAGCTGGAGATTGACATTTGACGTGCATAGAATTTGTCTAACTGTATTTCTCCCTTTTGCCCGAATGTTTGCCTCTTGTCTCGGCTTTAGCCGTAAAAATTATTGATCTTGGGAGTCGGAACTTGGCGGGAGGTTCAGATGGGGGGCCACGCTTGGCATTATTATGGATAAGAATATGGTAGAGAAAAGAATATTTACTTCATTTCGTTTTGTTCTGGGTTAAGCAATTACTGCATATCGTTTTGTTTTGCGTCAATCTTTTGATTGACTTAACAATTAGTCCAAAATTTGACAGCATATGTAAAGGATTTCGACAGATTTTGTATATGGTATAGGTAGTATTTAATAACTGAAATGTTAAAGTCATATCTTTAAAAAAAATTGCCTGTTAGCCTTAGAAACAAAGTTCTTTAAACATTATTAAAAGTGTGTCAAATAGTATTTCTATCTATAATTACTATGCATTACCTACTTATTTTCAGCATTTATTTTAATATGCAACATTATTATACTGCGGTTAAATTTAATTACCCCATACGCTTCCCAAATATACATTCAAAGAAGCCATCATATTTATTACCATTCTTTTTCTAGCCATTGTTAATCACAAAACCGCCTGCCATCGAGCCAAACAAAAGACTTAGGCAACAAACTTGGCCATGAAACCTTCCCTTCAAAGTAGGTGACAAAGTTCAAGACAATCCCAAGATAAAATTTTATTAACTGGCATGAGTCACGCACGCAAAGAAAAACAAAATATTTAATACGAAAAAAGTGGACGGCATGCAAATAAAATACTTTTGCGAAATAAAAAACGCAAGTTAATTCCAGTGAAGAAAAAATCAGACACCACAAATACGGCAAGATGATGCTCCAAAAGGGGGAAGAGGATGCTGCGGCAGATGAAAAACAAATCATGAGGCATAAACATGACCAACAATTCAGACGGATGCGGCGGAGGCGACGGGGAAAGTGCCCATAGAGACCAAGTTCGTAGTGACGCAGTTGCATTTGGTCAACACGGTGATGAGGCGGCTCTTGTTTATGCTAATGCCAGTGCCAACCAACAGTGATACCAACTTCAATATGGGATTGGCTGAAAGCAGAGCGAAGATTCGAATACCCTGATGGTCCAAATTTACTATGGGAAAACTTCCATTTAAGGAAATTGTAAAATGCATATTTAAAAAGTGATTTAATCAAATTAAAATATCTGAAATATGTGGTTTACTTTAGCAATTATAAGATTTCTAAAGAATATTGAAGACAGTAAATTTAAGGATCTTTAAAGTAAATTAAATGTAACAAATATTTATGAGTTTGAGTTAACGAAAATCATATTAAAAATGAAATACTTACAACAACTACTTTTAAACTCTTTGGATATTTTTAAATAAATTAAATATAAAAAATAATTATGAGTTTGAGTTAAGGAAAATGACATTAATAATGAAATATTTACAACAACTATTTTTAAACTTTATGGATCTATAAAATAAATTAAATATAAAAAATAGTAAGCTGTTCTAGTTAATAAAAACACGTTAAAAATGATATATTTACCGACATCCCAAATATATTTCCTACAGGTCCGCTATAACCCCTACAAAAATATGATCATACCAATTGGCAGGGTGGCGAATCAACAAAAAATCACAACAACTGCTGCTCTGGCAAAAAAGTCGTGAGTAAAAACACAAAAATTCACACAAAACACGACAACCTGTGAGCGCTGCTCGGAGCTTTCATTTTCGAAGCGATACCGTTAGCTGCACAGGCGCTGCAAATGAACAACAACAATATTGGCAGCAATAACAACAATCGGGCAAAACAACAACAGCAATGGCAAGTGCCAAAGAGGAAATGCACCAGCTACATATTTTCATGGCTTGCTTTATTTACAATTGTAAATAAATTTGTATTTATTTTAAATTTACTATTTTAAATTGTATTTTTAATTTATAAAACATATTTTTTTTCTTGGCATAACAACAACAGGAATTACAGTTTAAATTTTTGTTAAGTAGGTCAAGTTGTATGCGACCGCTTGCGCGAGAGAGAGAGAGCAGGTAAAAGCTTAGGAGAGAGATGTGGCGCTTCAAACAGGTATGATCGTAGAAGAGAGCTAAGAAAATATATATTTTTTAAAAATCATATAATTGTAAACCTTTTGAAAAATCTATTCAAATAAAAATGAGAGGATACCTATCTTTATCTGAAAAAATAATTTACTGGAAAGTGAATTATTTTTCATATAAATAATAAAACAAGATACAAAAAAAACGTCTCAATAAGGTAACAGTTTTGGAATAAAATAATTGGTAAAAACAGTATACATTTCTTTATTTAAAAAAAATATATATGTCTGGAAAGTTAATTATTTTTCACATAAATGATAAAACAAGATACAGAAAAACCGTCTCAATAAAGTAACAGTTTGGATATATACAATAGGTAAAAAATTAGATTATAATATAAAGATATGGTTTAATGTAGTTCACAAACATCCAAAATCATACGCTTTTGTCGAGGTCTCTGCAAGATAAACAAACTTAGCCCTGACTTTGACTTTGAACTGCCTCGAACTGACCTGTTGCCAACAGTCGAACATGTTGGCCGGCTCAAGCCGAGGTTTTCGAATCGAACATGTTGTGCCGATACTCTCCGGCTCTCCGCTCTCCGATCGTGATTTGTATCTTTGTATCTGCACAGCGGTCGCTGCGGATCGTTTCGCTGCCAGCGTCGACGTCGACGTCGCCGTTGAACTTCTTGGCTCGGAAATTTCTTTTCGTGTTGCGCCTGCGCACAGTTGGCTTTCTACCGTTGTCGTCTGCGGATTTGTGCGCACCCAGTGTCTGCGTTTCAGCGTTCTTTCGCGGTTCGGTTCGATTTGATTGTGGACGTGGACGTGGACTTCTTCCTCCTCATCGCTTACATCCACAGAGATACAGATACAGATACAGATACAGTGTGGCGAACATGTGAAGTGGCAATAATCGAAAGAGCAAGCAACAGAAATTAGAACAAGCCCACAGCAAAAATAACGAAAGAAAGAGGGATAAAAAAAAAGTGAACAAAAACGCAAAATTTTCAATATCAATAAAATGCGGCTAAAAAATTGTGAAAATGGTTGACAAAAAGTTTAAGAAATTGTCAAATACATTCCAAATCCAACTACTAAAATTCCCAACACAGTGCTAAGAGTGAACAAAAAAAAAACAGTGCAATTCAAAAGGAAATACGCTTAACAAAAAGTTAAAATTCAAAACAAATTCTACAAAATCAATAAATAATACTACACATGCTAAATACTCCCAAAAAACGCTGTTGTAAATATTTTAACCCGGAAATCAGCTGCGTTGACCCCATTGTACATACTGCAAGCAGAAAAGAAACAAATAAAAAACCAAGAATATTGGAAAGCAATCTAAATTAAACCACTTTCCACTACGGAGCTATCATCCCAGATTGCAGGGTTGCAATTTATATCTTTATCCCACACATAATAAACAATCTACTCGTACTACTACCCGTTCATTATTTTATGCATAGTTTTATGTCTTCCTCCCATTGTTTTTGTGAGTATACAAAAATGTTATTTTTTATTTTCCACACATTTTCTACCTTACCCGCATTCGGTGTTGGTTTTTATTTTGTTCTCCTTTGGTGATGGCCTATTATCTATTTTAATACCACTGCCTTCAATGTTTCGAAATCAAGCTATAAATAGCATCGTAAACTATATACAAACGCCGAGCTAATAAAGGATTCTTAACTTACACCCCCAAGGATTATCATATATAATTGAACACGGATTATCGCAAACAAAAACCGAAACACTAGCATCCAGCAAACAACTGACAGAACACGTTAATTAATTTTTGAAAATTTTTTTCAAAATGTCTATTAGCTGAAGCTGCAATTTCGTAACAGTAAGTAATCAATGAATCTTCTACCCCAACACCAAGCCAATCCAAAAACCAAACAAACCGAAATTCCTCAAGTCAATGGCCTCGCGAATAAGAAGAATATTCTCAATTCTTGCTTATAAACAAATCAGGCAAAAGTCATTGACCGAAATCGTTTCCGATATGTTCGTATATTACTCACCTGTTATGAAATACAAATAGATGGCCTATAGACAGGCAGGTGGATCGGGTAGGTGGGGGATGTGGAATGGAATGGGGGGTGCCGCCCGTAGGGCTCCACTTATGTATGACAATTGTGAAATTCACATACTACTAATGGGCAGTGACAAGGCTGTATCCAGAGATGGATACAATGCTAATTAGAACTGGGAATGGAATTTGGCGCTAGGTTCGTTCGTCGGGGTGAAGAAACTATTGCAAAAATGGGTTCTTATTAGTCTAACAAGCTATATTTCCTTCGGGTTGCCTAGCAGACTAATTTACAGGCAACATAACTACCTTTGTGATTTTATACAACACACATACCTACATGTTAATGCTTTTAATATTCTATAATCTATCCCTAGGAGACTTTTCTGTGACTTTTAGGTGACAAATCATGAAAATATGATCTCACTATGAATATATGTTTAACATCTTATACACAATTAATTATATTATATTGGCAATACAACAATTGTGGATTATTATCAGTCAGAACTTAACTTTTCATTTAATATCATATTTTTTGTTTGTTAAATATACATTTAAGTTATTTTAAAAAGGAAAATTATGAAAAGACATTGGATTTATATTCATATACTGATATATGTAGAAAACTATATTATATTAATTTTTAAATATTAGGCTAGCCCAACGTGGGATACCAAAACAATCTCTTTGAAATGATTTTCATACTAATAATTTCTTATTTTCATTTAAATTTATTTCTATAACATTGAAATCACTTACCTAAAAAATCTTTGTAATTGTATTCCCCTTTCTCCAAGATTCCTCAAACAAACTGATTTATTTGATCGGATTAGACCGGCTCTTCCCACATGACGTATGCGCAATGTGCAGCCGAAAATCCACAAGCTGGAAAATATAATGGTTCCGAAACAATTAAGCGTCTTTAGGCGACCTCAAAACGAACTTCCCCACTGCAGTCGGAAGTAAAAAGTTGTGATTCTTCTCTCTTCGCTTTACAGCTAGCACTTAAATGTTTTTTATATTTTTGGTAAAAGGAAGGGGGAAGTTAAGGGGTGAGGGGGAGGGGGAGGGGAACTGCTACTGTTGCCAAGCCGTTGGATGGGCTAAAAATAAATCATAAAACCGTTTGTTTGTCTGACAAAAATGGTCTAAAATACAACAACAATCGGTTGGTAAGAACGGAATGGCAAAGGCAGCCAAAAAATTAAAAAAAAACTCCACCACCAACAACAACAGTAGCGGCGGTTTGTACCGTTAGATGACGCAAAATTACGCTTACTCATTCGGCAAGCGGCAATTCCCCCAAAACAAAGCAAAGCGGTAAAGATAGATATACACTGGGGATAAATATTATGAGGAAAATATATTTTACAAAATAAATAGTTTAAAAATTGAATTCATAAATATTGTTGTTTAGTAAAATGAATATTACATATTATAATAATAGTTTTTGGTTTATTAGCTTCTTAGTTTTTAAATAAAATTCATAGAGTTTAATTCAATTTGTGATAATTGGTTTTACTTATTTTTAAAAGAACAAATTTGCTTTTCAAAAAATAAAACTTAAATATACAATTTTTTTTATACATTTTTTATATGAATCAATTTGTGATAATTGGTTTTATTTATTTTTTAATGAACATATTTTCTTTTCAAAGAATAAAACTTTAATATTTTAATTTTTATTAAAAAGTCGGGGGTCTGGGGCTTTAACTTTGGGGTGTTTTCTCCCAGAGTTTTTCTCAGTGTAAGCCAGAGCGCGTTGGTATACGAAGTAGGCCCAGCAGCAACATCACCTTCAAGAGCATCAGCAACTCTTCCAGCTGTCTGGCAGCGTCAATGAGCGTAACCAATTCGCTAAGCATTAAGTTGCATTTTGGGTTAAAGACTTTCGTTGTTGTTTTCATATCTTTCCTTCAAATTTTCTGCTTTTCTTCATTCGTTTTTAATTGAATTTCAAAGATTGAGCTCACAATCGGCTCCGATTCGATCTTTAATTAAGAGGTGTGCTTTTTTTCCCGTGAGGACCGAAAATGAGGAGGCGAGCATAACATATCAATTACAAGAGTTGTAACAAAATTAAGTTCTTGAGCTTGGCTTAACCATGAGCTTTCAGATAATTAAGGAACTGCATTAATTTGGTGCACTAATTCGGGAAATGAGAAATTTTCAGCTGGAACTAAAGTTGTTAGGCTTTGCCTAATTTCTTTTAAAGTTATTTTACAATCATTATTATAAGCTTTATAAAGCAATATTTAAAATATATTTTTTCAATATTCCTTAGGTTACTTTACTTTCATTTTAAGTATCAATACTATTTAACAATATATGAACTTTAGTAACAGGACCATTAATCAAGATATTCACAAACCTACAAAAGTCCAACTTTAGCCGCAAAAAAACCCAATCACAAACCGCCCAATCAACTTCAGTCATTAGCTGATCATTACTTAAGAACCAAAGATGATCAAATAATTTGGCAAATATGTATGTATGAATTCAGAAATATTTCTAAACCGCCAACTGCTAAGCAGGAGTCTTCCTATCCCACATCTTTTATGTTTAATTTGCACATTTAGCTGCACAACAAAGGGAATATACAACTACAAATGGAATAAACTACGCAAATACGCAAATATTATTCACAAAGGCAGCGGATGGGAAAAAAGTTCGCTGACCTGGGCAATGCTTTTTGGGACTTGCCAGACATGTTGTCATTGTGGTTGTTGCTCTCCGATGACCACAACAAACCCACGAAAAAATAATAATAATAATAGAGTCTCGACACGCACACACAGATACTCGCACACTGGACACCATTTAAATAACAACAAGAAACTAGCTGGAAAAAAAGCGACTAAAAATAGTTAAGCATCATAAAAAATACACAAAAATTTGCATAGTTGTTACTGGACTCCCTCCAGGGAGTGGATTTGGACTTGGATTCGCTGTGTGGAGGGTCCATTGCCGGTACATCTCTTTCACGTATTGTACAGCCTCGGTCATAAAAGTATCGCCAAGCCTTCCTGCGGGGCTTTCCGTTCAGAGAGCCGGCCTTATCGCCATCGCCAGCTTGTCATCTGGCCTGTTGGACACATGTTGGCCACAAAAAAGGGAGTGGAGGCCGTGGAAGCTAACGGCAGTTGTAGTTCCCCCAGAGACCAGGGTCTCGGGGAAGAGTTATGTCGAGGCGAGTCAAGTGCCGACCAGAGCCAATTGCTGTGCCAGAAGTTCATTCATGGCCAAAACAAACAGCAGGCGATAAAACTGAGTTGCTCAAAAACCACAAGAGTTTAAGGAAAGATTAAACAGATGGGGGGAGAGAAATGATACAGACATATTCAGAAGGGTTAGGAAAGAAAAACTCAGTTAATGAATGCTAGGAATTTTATATTCCCTGGTTTATACATAAATATTTAAATTAATTACCCATTTACCCAAGTCTAAACGGGTTTTTAAAGTTATGTAGAGCAAAAGACTCCATCAAATTCTCGTTTTCTTTTTCCCATCTAGACTAGATAATTTGAAACCTAATTTACACCTCGAACAACACAATTCATGTGCAGATAGATGGATACAAGCACTTCATTTGATATACAACAGGCACGCCCACCCATTTGCTGAAGTATTCTTGACCATGTTCCTCAATAAACACTGAGGAAAATATTCAATAAGGCTTCAAAATTGTTATATTAAAACTAAGTCAATGATCTATTCACCAAAAACTCTATAGAACACCAAAATCTTTAGCCAAATTACAATAAATAAGATCCTTGTTATAAGTCTAATTTCCTGATACATGAAAAAATCTTTAACTGATCTCAGCACAAAATTTCTTTCTGTATCCACTTGAGAAAACAAGATTTTGATAGCGTCTGTAGCGAAGTGCTGCGCCTATTTGTTGACCAGTCTGCAGATGGGCTTGGCTTTGGTTCCCCGTCTGTCTCTGGGTTAGTTACTCATTCCAGAGGGGGGGTAGCAGAGGGGCATGCCACAATTCTTACAGCTCGGCCATCCAGTATCCAGCTTATGCCATCCAGCACACGTGCCACATGTGCGGTCAAGTGCGCAGCTGCCAAGGAGATGAAGAACTGGAACCAAGAGCACAGAATCAAGAATTAAGAACCGAGCACGTTTCCCACCGCTGACTGCTAGTTTCCCAGTTTTATGTTTTCAGTTTCCAGTTGGACGATATCTGAATACACTACTTGTTCTTTAAATTAACCTTATAAAGAACGTATTTCATAAGTGATTATTACTTTCTAAGGTCTTCTTTAGTTGACCTTATAAAGAATATATTTAATAAGTGATTAGCTTTTCTAAGGTATTCTTAAAGATGCAATACCTTTAGATACCTAAACAAAATAAAAATGAACGCACTCTGGAAATAGGTCAGTATCTAAGGAATATTAACTAAAAGTTCCAGACTTCTGAATCCCCAATGATTTGGTAGCCCAGACAGTCACTTACCATAGAATATAAATCGGCTTATTACAGAAAAAGCACCCAAGAGTATACAGGCGGCGGATTGGCCAACTAAAGTTGATTCGTTTCTCGACTCGTTCGTTTTTCACTGCCAACAATTTGTTGCATCCACATCCGAGTGGGCCAAGATAGATGGGCCAGGGGCGGGTGAAGAGGGGCGGGGCAAGCTCACAGCCTCGCAAACCTTCAATGACTGATGGCGACCTCAATGCAAGCCACACGTTTCCGAGGCTTTTTTTCGGCTTCTCGGTCTTGGTCAAAGTTTTTTTTTTCCTTCTTACTATAGTGGAAGCTGGTACGTGCGGTTTTTCTTTTTTATTTTGCGGTTGTAAATTTTGCAATCAAATAATTTTTCATTCGCTTTTCCAGCAATCCGCTTGCCGCATCAGCCCCCCGCGGAAAACACCAATGCCGACCTGATTTTTCTTTTCATTTTCGGGTCCGTGAGGAGGCGGGTGGAAAGTGTTTGCAGCTTGACTTTGGCCAAAACGTTTTGACCTTTGCCGCCGCATCGTGCTCGAACATTTAAACGGAAGTTGATTGCCGCCAAAGGTTAAGACCAATTTCCGTTCGAGTTTTCTAGGAAACGTTAAGAACTCAATTTCCATCTGATCAGCAGCTGTTGTTGCCGTTCGTGTTGTTGATGCGGTTTAGAGTTCATTTCGCTGGTCAATTGCTCGGGTCAGACATTTAGTTGCCTGTTAGATGGTTAAGTAAGTTATTTTTTTGTCTTCGACCCGAGATAGTTGGCCGATCAATTGTCCAAGGGAATTTTAGGGCGATTGTGAAGGGATTCCGCTGGGCTATCTGTGGGATCTGTGTGTTGGTGTAGCAGATCATTAAGCTAATTGGAGATTGTTTCTTGAGTGATTCTATAAATTTTCATATATTTATGGGATTTCTTCATTGGATATACAATTATCTTAGAAAATTTATCATGTAGGTCAGTATTTAACAACACAGAGAAAATTCTGACGGTCTCATTTGAGTTGAAAGTGTTTTTATTTTGCTCAAATTAAGTTGAATTGACGGTATTTATGTACAATGTATATCTCAACAAATAAACTATTAGTTCAGTTGTTAAATAAACTCAATTTAACATTTCTCTTCTCACCATTTCCTTCTAATATTGAGAACATTTGTACCAAAATGTACTTACACGGCTTTTAAGAACGAATGTTCTCAATTCAAGAACAATGTGCTTCGATATTTCTCTCTGTGAACCTACCGGATTGTTATAAAGTTCGTTTCTTAAGTCTTTTGTTGTGAGTTCGTAATAATAATAAGGTAAAATTATAATTTACTTTAAACTAAATTATATAGTAGCAGTAGCTTAGTTCTCACTTATAATTGAACTATTAACTGAAATCTAACGCCAACCAGCAACACATTAAGCTATGAACAAAAATCAACTGGGAGGTCATAAAATCACTCGGCTGT